>NW_027109824.1:369512-387612 GCF_000696795.3 Halyomorpha halys
TTTATTTTATTTTAGTATGTATGAGATCATTCAGCACTATTACCTATTGCCCACAACTGTGTGGCAGATTGTAATATCTATCAATAAATAAATCCATCAATTTTTCTATCAAAAAACACAGTTGTAGATGTCATTAAATAAATTTAAAAAATAAACGGTAGTTTGTATAAAAGTGAGATTCCAAAAGGACTAACTGTTAGGCAACGAAGCGGCGGCGGATAGCAAAGGGCTCCGGCGTCTTATATTAACTTGAAGATTTTAGAAATTAATGAAAAAAAATACCTCAATGTAATAATCAAACAAATCTAAAAACAAAAATTTACATTTATGGACTCCAAGCTGAATTATGGCCAATAATGTTTATCTTAAAAGACCCAACTTATCTTAGTCCACCTATACTCTCTAATTTACATATTTGGGTTCCAACAACTATATAATGGACGAACCTCTCTAAGCCCATGATTTATGTAGCACCATCAGGAGGACCTGTACTCGTTAAGTCCTGGCTTTAATCCCTGAAAGGACATATCTTGATCAGGAATAGACAGTTGTTGGTCCTGGGAACAGGACACACTGAGTGGGCCGATGGTATCGTGGTCCCGGAACGGCCCTTTGAATTTGAAGATGGTCCCCTCTCGACCCAAAGCTTCTGCTTCTTCGAATACAAATTGCTCTTTGTGCAGTGGGTACGTGAGGTGGAGGAATTCCAACAAAGCTCGGATGGGTGAGGAACAAAAGGAAACTTATACAACACATAAATAGTCCGCTAATACGCAAATTTAATTAGCGCTATCCCAAACAGATGAAATTTCTTAAGCTACTTCCACATAAAAGACAAAACCTAACGCGTAACTACTTATCAAATTAATTTTTTATTTTCTTTATTTATCATATACTTTAACTTATCTATATATGAAATATATAATTAGTATACGACGGAAATACACGGTTTGGAGCCTAAGTTCAAATAACCTCGCAAAGTGGGCCGTGTACGTCTATGAATGGATATGATAATCAACTTGGGGTGACGGAGGAATATTATTTTTTCCAGGTTGTAGATACATTTCCAGAAGTAAGGTTACCAATGTATAGGTAGTACATTGGAAAGCCAAAGGTCTGAGCGGGTTGACTTTCATTTTGTGAAATGCTTAGAAAGATACTAAACCCAAAAAATATATTTAAAAAATAATTATTTGATACTGTTACTAGACTAACGGTTGTATAAGGAGGTGATTTGGTCATAATAATCATAAGATTCTAAGATTATAATAAGAACCCCGAAGGACTCTTCCGATTCACGGCCACAGTGAAACAGAAACTAATTATCTGCCACAACCCAAGATCACAAAAATGAGATCTTGGAGTTCGTAGCACAGCGACTTACCACTGAGATACCTACTTCCAATAAAAATATATAGCTCAATATTAGAAAATGTTCGAGGGGCCATTTCTGCATAAAAAACAAGATCTTTAATATGTTGTTAATTGTAAAGTAATCATGTATAGTTTTATTTTTTAGTCTAATATAAAGAATATCATTTTATTGATTAACCTTAAATCAAGACATCTGAGTTCAGTTACTATGTAATTTGTTGGTCGGTTGCTTTCTCGAGAATGTGGTCCAATTAATGTCATTTCGAGGGTTTGTTTGCCCTCCCGAATTGAATTGACCTTTTCAGCGCTCGGCGTGAAACATAACGAGTCTGGATAAAAATTTTTTTTCCTAAGAATTCTATTTAATATTTTATAAATAAGATTATTAAATAAAATTTATACAGGAATACAAATGCTGAGGACATCCAACTTCTCAACGTTATTATCCTAGTAAAAGTTATCGTATAATAATATCTTGCAGCTTTATATATTAATTTTTTTAATAATATAATTATTTAAATAAATAATTGGAACATTGTATCATAAAGAGTATGGACAAATCTATCGTTAATTTAGGTTCTGTGACATAGACGCCCTCAGCCATTCGCATGCCTTTTTAGAAAGCTTATTTATTTTTTTATTTATTTATTATTTATTTAATTATTTATTTATTATTTATTTAATAAATTTAATATCCGAGAAATGGTGACTTGAAGGTCTTATTGTTATGAACTGCATTAGTTATTCAACCCTCGTTTACAATCAATAATAGTGCAAGAGTCCGGTCGAAAAAAGTAATTTTTTTTAAACTCAATTTTTGCTAAATATAATGAAAACTATGTATAATTAAAATCAAAATTGATTATAAACAAAAAGTTGATTGCCAGTAGTTTTGAGAATATTTTTGATTTAAAGAATCTATATCTGGGGAACCATTAGACGTACAGATGTCTATTAGCACTAATATTAAAGCTAGTATAACGTACTATAAAATAGTCACTAACTTTATCTTTGTAGGCGTAGTAGTGTTCATGATATTTACCAAATAAATTGATTTTTAGTTGTTCGGACAAAATATAATTAACTGTAATATATAAAAAAACAAATGAAAATAAAATTCAAATCACATAAATGTAGATTAATTATTAATTATATGATTGTTTAAGAGTGGTTTATTTTATTATTAACATACACCATTTTTGATCCATTTTACACTCAATCTTTATTCTTTAAAAAACTCTCCAACGTTTCGGCCCTCAGGCCATTCTCAAGGAGACAACCTATAAATGTTTTTTTTTTATATAATAACTGCATTATTTCCTTAACTACATACTGATTTCTTTGGCTATACCTTAAATATTGATGTCATTGTTTTTAATCTCATTTGCAGGCTAATTGGCAATATCGTATCTTTAAAATAAATTAAATATTAAAATAACATCAAAACAACTTCAAACAATTTTTTGTTTTTAATTGATTATCTACTTACATACCTTTTTTTTTATATCTTGAACTTAAAAACCCTTTTATACAAACAATCTCCTCTTTTATGTGAACAAATAAAATAGAGATCGGGGTATATGTATGATAAAAAAAATACACATACATTAAGAATAAATTAATTATGGATTTTAAAAAATGTTAAGTTATAAGCAAAATAATTAAAATAGAATTTTAATTAAATTATATTAAATGTAAATTAATGATAAAAAAGTTATTTTTTATATGATAAGGTGATAACAGAATCCTAACCTGTTGAAGGTAGGTTCTGTTATAAGCGATAAATATAAGTGAAAAAGAGGAGATTGTTTGTATAAAAGGGTTTTTAATTTTAAGATATAAAAAAAGTTATGTAAATAGGTAATCAATTTAAAAACGAAATTTTTTTGAAGTTGCTATGATCATAGTTTAATATTTAATTTATTTAAAAGATTGTGACATGGGCAATTAGCCTACAAATAAGATTAAAAACAATGACATCAATATTTAATGTATGGTCAAATAAATCAGTATGTAGTTAAGGAAATAATTGTTATAAAAACAAAAAATTTTTATAGGTTGGCTCCTTCAGAATGGCCTGAGGGCCGAAGTTGAAGAGTTTTTTAAAGAATAACGGTTGAGAGTAAAATAGATCAAAAATGTAGGTTAAGGTGTATGTTAATAATAATATGAGATGTATCTGCACCTTAAAATGTTCTATGTATCGATTATAACCTTATGAAAAATTTTATATAATAATTATTAAATAATATCTACAAAAAAAACAAAAAAAAAACGAGAAATAAACCTTTATTTTGTTTAATAATGAGTTATTTTAAGCCTTTCTATGTTTCTACTTTCAAGAATTAGACGTAAAATATTAAAAGAAGAAGACATATATCTGGAGCAAATGCAAAGATGAGTCGTAAACATGACATAAAATAGATATTAGGTGATATGTGGAGGCCATAAATGATGTTCCAGCCCTTGCGTAGAACCACATCGTGGGACCTTAACATTTGAGACGCGCAATTTTTTTCCATCCTTAGCTTCCGGACACCTGGGCTTTGATGAGATCCTTTTCGTTTTTGTTGTTCTCTCCTTGACCCAATTTAGCACACCAGTTGCCTTCCGCCATGTATTAAGAACCCTCTACCAACCATCTGTTGTTTCCATAGGCACAGAACCGAACAAGTTGATTTTTTATTTATTTACTTCTATTATTACCTCTAGTACTGGTACTGGTATTTGGTGGGGGGAACATGTCAGGCAAGTGAGCCTGTGGGTCCTTTTTGCCAACCCCTGACTAACCAAAGTGGGAGTGTCAAGATTCATTCTTCGGGACTGCCGAAAAATGAATGTTTAACTGCCCTAGGTGGGAATCATAATAAAATAATGATATCAACCGTTTTTCTTATTATTAAGAAAGTGATAAACCAAGTGCTAAAAAGTAACCGTGAAAAAAACATATAATTTCTGAGCTACGCGTAAAAAATTACTAATAAAATAAATATAATAATTTATTTATTGTTATTTGCAACTATATCAAAAATATATACGACTAGTAAATTTGCTATAGGATATAAAATGACATGATACAAACATGTGGAGAATCTACTCATTGATAGAACTCCAAATTTTCTTTATAATTTATATTTTACCGGAGCAATGTGGCACGAAACGTTTCGAATCAAAAAAACGGCATGTAAATCTGACCAATATTTATAAGGTTGTGGAAAAACATTCGAAAAGCTCCTATATATATATATATATATAGGTATCTGTAGGACTAATAAACAACCATTACAAGTTTTTAAAGGTTTATAGTTATTATTTACTAACGATGTATTTCGAAGAATAAACTTTTGCAAGCAAAAAGAAACAATTGGGCAGAGATAGTTGACCGTATGAAGTAGATTATAGGAAGTTAGACCGGGTGGCGGTCAATAAAGCTATCAAAATAGTACACAAAACTATTCAATGTTAACCAAGGTTTCGCCCCAGTTTGCAGGGCTTCGTCAGCGGATGCAGGTAGAAGACTAACCTAAGAAACAGAATCAGAAAAATAAAAACAATATTCTACCTGCATCAGGACCAGCCCTGAAGAAACCCTGGAAAGTGGGACGAAACGTTGGTTAACATCATTTAATGTTAACCAACGTTATTTACCGCACCCCTACTATATTCCTACAATAATAAAATAATAATATTTAAAATATAAATCTTTACTGCTTCAAGCCATGATGGGCCAAGGTTGCAATAATTTGTAAGGAAGTTCTATTACTACTAGGCCAACGTTTGTGGAAGGAGGGGATTTGATCAGAATTACATTGGTCCACCAAATGTTTCCACAACTAAGGTTACCCATTTTATAAGGATGGATTGTCTGACGGCTATAGTAATAGAATATATAATTATCTACCACAGCGAGATTTGCGCCCGAGCCCTTGGAGTTACTAGCACAGTGCCTTACTACTGAGCCATCTCGCCCACACTATTTAAAATATAACTTAATAAAAATAAAATTTATATAAAATTCTTTAGGTTTCGAAAAAACAAAACAAAAATAAATTCCATTTTCAAAAATTGCTAGTATTATGTACTTACAGCAAATAAATTCTGTGAGGTCTTTTTCGACAGTTTCCATAAAATGATTAATTTTTTTATAATTAGCGGGGCCCCCCTCACCACCGAGTTGCTATTTGGTTATCTTTAATTAAGAACCCGAAGGTCTCCTGGAGAAATAGCTAAGTCAATTACTGGAGGAAGGCCGTCCAAAGAGGACCCGGTCAATTCCATTTCAAAGAACTAATAAATCAAAGATCACTCATTCATTCATTAGTCTTCTCCGAGATTGTGTTTACTCTTAGTCCACTTCATGAAACATAAATCGGCTAATAGTTATAAAAATTAGTTTCGACAATATTTAAATTGTATATACATATCAGACATGAGCAAAAATTAACTATAGTTAAAACTAAGATATAAAAATATATATAATAAACATCGCAAATATTCATTAGTGATGTTTTTAATAAAGCTTAGTAGAAGGACATATACCCATTACAATATTTTAATTATGCTCACTTAATGAATTTGAATTAAAATCTAATTAAATTATTTAAATAAATAATTCAAACTCTATCCATCATAGTCTCAAAACTTTTGATTTCTCTTATATGTCCAACGTTTCGGCCAATCCGGCCATCTTCAGGGACAATCCACTCAATACCACTTTGAAAACATATAATTTAACAACTCTAAACTTTATGCACAAGTTGTGATAAACGTTTTAAGGAATAGTGTCTTCAGATAAATAAATTGACTTTGTTTTTAATTGATAATTGACTAATTAGATATTTATATTTTGACCTCGGCAGAATAGCCTGCATGAAGTTTCAAAGTGGTATTGAGTGGATTGTCCCTGAAGATGGCCGGATTGGCCGAAACGTTGGACATATAAGAGAAATCAAAAGTTTTGAGACTATAATGGATAGAGTTTGAATTATTTATTTAAAAAATTACCAATCTCAAGAAAATATTAAGATTATATATTAAAATCTAATCATCTGTATACAAATTAATTATGAATAACATGTAACAATTTAAAGTAGTACAAGAGTCCACTAAGGAAAAAAGAAAATATTTCACAGAATTCCAAAACGTTAAGGAAAATTAATTGTTCATTCGGAGCACCATATCATTAAAACTACCTAAAACACTAAAAAAAAACTTAATAGAACGTCATTTAAAGAAGAGTAATTTTTCTAAAATATGAACTCTAGTTTCCGAGACATACATTTTTTAGAAAACAAGATTTTAT
The DNA here is from genome assembly GCF_000696795.3 of Halyomorpha halys. Classification (NCBI taxonomy): domain Eukaryota; kingdom Metazoa; phylum Arthropoda; class Insecta; order Hemiptera; family Pentatomidae; genus Halyomorpha; species Halyomorpha halys. The sequence goes on from NW_027109824.1 coordinate 376,189, forward strand.
AAAGAATGTACTGAAAATCAGTAGTTAGTGAATTTATTTGAGCAAATATCATGAAAAGTACTATTCCTTCGAAAATGAAGGTCAAAAACTACTACATTTAACCAGCTGCAATTTGAGTGATAATAGGCATATGTACGTCTAATGATTCAAGATACAGAGTTTTTCAATTATACCTAACATTGTTGGGACAACTAGAAATCAGTATTTTGCTAATTCGTGTAAACAAAATTAATGTCATGAAAACTAAGATAAACGTCCTTAAGTACTTATTAGTACGTTAATAATAATAATAATAATATTAATAATGAAGGCTTAACGAACCCGAAGGTTCGATGCCGATACCACCAAACGCTCACTGCATACATCCTTCCAATGATGCCCCTCCAAACCCAATTCCACTAAATCAGTTTTAACGCAATCCTCCCATCTATGTTTCGGGTCTACCCTCGGACGTTTACCCGTTGGTTCAATGTTTATTAACATTTTAGAGATTCGCTCGTTACTAAGCCCTACAATCTTATACGCCGCAATGCTATAACTTGAATTATATTAACCGGATGTAGGTCCCTTAATTGAGCGTTATGTAATCTTCTAAATTCTTCCATTAATTCATACTTTTTCAGTCCGAATATTTTACGTAATACATTATTTTCGAAAACCTTAAGACGCTGTTCATCCCTTAGAGTAAGAGGTCACGCGTCATATCCATAAAGAACAGTGGGAAGGATAATAGTTTTGTAAATTCTTATTTTTAGTTTTTCGATAGAAGGCGCGAGCTAAGCAGTTTCGAAATTGAAAAATAATAAGTATTTCCGGCCTTCAACCTAGCTTTTATTTCTTCATCAATTTTTTTTTTTTTTAGTTACTGTAGAACATGAATACTTAAACCTATCTACCTGTTCAAACATATTTCATATTATATATCACCGAAATTGCTCGCGTTTCTTCTGCTAACCAGATATTTTGTTTTATCCGTATTTATTTCAAGACCTAGTTTCTTACTGGATATTATTAAAGCGGTTGTATTTATACTATAGTTTCCAAGTCCTCACCCAATAATACCAAATCATCAGCGTACCTCATAACATAGGTCCAGTACATCCAGAAACTCGCACAGACTGACCCTTATGTCCAAGCCTTCATACTACACTGCACTTTATATCGAGGTCCGTATAAACAGGTGAAGTCTATGTCTGTACATTCCTCATAATAACGATGTATATACACAATATTAAATGCTTTAAGTGTCTGTAACTTCCTGCCCCGCAGTATCCTTTAATAATACCCCACTTATTCCTGTCGAAGAAATCCCCTTCTAAATTGTTCCCGTTTCTACTGCTAACCATGTATTTTGTTTTATCCGTATTTATTTCAAGACCTAGTTCCTTGCTGGAGTTTATTAGCGTGGTTGTATTTAGTTCTATAGTTTCTTTTTCATAACCCAATAATCCTAGATCATCTGCATACCCAAGCACCGTTATTTCACCACCCAAAGTTAAACGCTTTTCGGTATTCATCACACTTTTAATGACGTATTCTAGTGCTAGATTAAATAAGATAGGTGATAAAGAATCGCCTTGTTTTAAACCCTACCGGACCTGTATTTCTCATTATAATAATTACCGACTAGTAAATTAAACTAGCTTTAATTTGAGTGCTGGCAGACAAATCTACAAATTTAAAAAGCTATAATTACGAACTATTTAACGTAAATATGTCAATTAGGGCTCATATTTTAGCAAATTTACTCTTCTTTAAATGCTCTGCAGTTTTCTAGTCTTGTTGGTTATTTTTAAGATATAGTGCTCCGAGTGAAAGATTATTTTTTTTGAATGGAATATGGTCCGGGTGCGGTAAAAAAAAAAACTCAAATAGTAGATAATTATACTATTTTATTGAGCCAACGTTTCGTCCCACGTTGCCGGGCTTCGTCAGGGCTAAAAAAGATACAAACACTATAGTTACAAAAAGAAAAAAAAACAGGGGTATAAAATGTAAAAACGTAAGATATAATAAAAAAATTAAAGGTTACAAATAGTAAATGAAAAGGGTAATTATTATTATTTATTTTGTTTTGAAATATCCGCCATTTTTTATACCCCCAATTATTTTTTTTGTTTTGAAATATCCCCATTTTTTAAACCCCCTAACTATACATGACAGACTCACCAATTTTGACAAGTATTCACAATTTTCATTGAAGTAAGTGATATTGGCCTCAAATAACTAACTTTTTTCCACCGAGCTATAGGAACTATAGGGGAAAAAAAATAGCTAGCCGATAGAAAAAAAAACCTTACGTTGCTTCGCGTAAATGATAAGTGGTAACTAATATAGAATGGATTCTGTTTGCCTAAATTCTTCTAATGCGTTTTATTTTTTAACTGCCACAATAGTATTAAAAAAATCAAAGAAATATATAAAAACTAATGGCAAGGTGATTTTATGTGAATTTCAGACTTGTCCTAATTTTTTTTTTCAAACATAAAATTCCTTGACATACTCTGGGATTTAAAAAAAAATACTGACTGACAGACAGCCTGACATAAGCTCAGAAAATAAAAACGAAGCTTTTTATTTCATTTGATTTTCTTTCTGGAATCTGCTTGTGAAATGGATCGATATAAAAACGTTAGAACAAATGAAAATTGTGCTTTCTACCCTAAAACCGTGTCGGATAGATAAAAAACGTGTTTAAGATTGTGATGAATATAGAACAACCCTAGAAATAATTTTATCGTAAAATAACTCGTCGAAAATAATACATTCAAAAGGAAAATACTTCAATCCATTTACATATCTGATAATATTAATTATACAGTGAATTTAAAACAGATACAAGACATTTATTTGAACCAACACTATGCAGAAATATTACGAAAAATTAATTTATAAAAAATATAGGATAAATTACATCTGGATAGTTATTATTAGCCTTGATGGGAATTTTACTAATGAAATAAAGAGAAAAAATAACAAAAATATAGTCATAATAATTTTAATGTTTGAACTTAGTGGAGGAAGGTTACAAGCATTGTTGTGATAAAGTTTGAACAAAAGTGACTGTGATAAATGAATTTTAATTTGTGTTTTTAATGTGAAAATTGACTAATTTGGTAATTGGACACAATGTAGGATATACTTATTAACAGAAAAAATGTTTACCTAATGTTTTAATGTTTCATAGAAATTGAATTGTTTTGACCTGGGCAGAATAGCCTGCATGAATTTGAGTTTTTAAAACACTAAGTTTCAAAATTGTATTAAGGTAAGATAAATTATAATAATATTGTTAAGTATTTTGAATTGTTGAGGATCATACATGTAATAAAAGCTGTTTTGTAGTAGATTGTCCCTGAGGATGGACGGATTGGCCGAAACGTCGGACTTTTAAGAAAAATAAAATGTATTGAGACTAAAATGGATAGAAATTAAATTATTTATTTTAACAAAATTAACCAGTCTCAAGAAAGTGTTTAGGATTATAAATGATGATGAGAGAGGGCAGGATCAAAACCTCAACCAACGCTTACCAACAGTACTGTTCTACTGTCAAAAATTTGATTTATTTTCAATTTTCTGCTGTACAGATCCGCTAACTTGTACTACATCGGGACAAACGATTAACCTGGAATCCTCACACAAGACTGAAAAGACAGGAAACTGCAAGTCGATTTCGACTATTATAGCACTTACTAGACAAACGGTCTAAACTTCCAATCCATTACAAAATACTGATCTACATGACTGTAATAGGGCCAATCTGGACATATGGAGTTGAGCTTTGGGGCTCCACTAAACCTGCAAATTCCTCTCGTATCCAATCCTTACAATGCAAAATCCTCAGTGCTCCTTACTTTGTCACAAATAAAATCATACATAAAGACCTTTATGTTCCATATGTAACAGATCTAGCCTGAACCAGATATTCCTTCCATTATAAACTCTCTAACCACTAGTATCTAATTTTACTTCCTCTTCCATTCCTGAATATCCTCCGAGGTACCTGAAAAGAAAAAGCCACGATACAGGAATGTCGAGAACTCCAATACATTTTCTAGAGGAGAAGGTTTTGAGGCCATCTTCTTTTCAGACACCTAGGAGGATAACCAGGTAATGAAAGAAAAGCCAAGTTAGAAACAAGTGGGTTTAGGTGGTTGGGAAGTTTATCATGAAAGGTATATGGTTCTGGCCGAATCGAAATAGATTTGCGACTAAGTAAGGAGCATTTAGGATTTTTGGTTTTAAGAATTGGATACGAGAGGAATTCCATGGTTTAGTGTAGCCCTAAAGTAATTATGTATTAAATTTTAAAAGTATGAAACTTAAAAAGGAAAACCCATTATGTTATTTAAAGAATCCTCCACTGGCTCATTACCAGTGATGCGAGGAGAGGGATGCGCTGGGATCTCTTGAGCTCTGCTCTACCCCTCACACGTGGGGGATAGAGTGGGCTCAGGGATCTTCAGGTCGATTGTGTAAATATTGTATATATTATTTTATTTATTTATTTTTCATGCAGATAGTTTGATTATGTTCATCTTGTCTATTCTTTTGTTGAATATATTTTAAGAGAGTTTTTTTTTTCTTCTTTTTTTTCTTTTCTTTTTTTATTTTCTTTTATTTTTTTATTTTAGTATGTATGAGATCATTCATCACTATTACCTATTGCCCACAACTGTGTGGCAGATTGTAATATATATCAATAAATAAATCTATCAAATAAAAAAAAAATAAAGAACAGATTATAATAATATTATAATAATAATACATAATAAAAAAATAAAGAGGGACTGGATTATCTGGTCAAGTAGCTCCCTATAAAAAGAGAACTGAATGTAATTCTACAACTATGTCTTATATCATATAATATTGTAATAAATTGTAAAGTTGTAAAGGAAATAGACGGGGAAAACAGATACATTTGTTTGCTGCCTATTTCCATCAATACTGACGTAAGTGCCACAGATTTACCATTCATTGGTTCAGTATTATTATTGTTTGGAGTAGCGTTCATTTTTAATTTAATGTTTTGATGAATGATTAACAAGACACTAACGAGTTGGCTATAGCTGACTCGCCGCTGACGCAGCTCGTCTGCTTCAACGAGCATCTCTGCTATTCCAAGATAGCAATATTCAACTTTAGTATTAATACATAAATATAAAGAATATTCCCTTTTATATTTGGTTCGCAGCTTTGTTCACCATAAACTTTTCAATTACTGGAACAGGATCAATTTAAATGTTTATTTATAATCTTAAAATTTTTTCTTGAGACTTGTAATTTCTTAATAAATAATTCAAAACACTATCCAATTATAGTCTCAAAACCTTTATTTCTTTTACACGTCCAACGTTTCGGCCCATTCGGCCATCTTCAGGGACAATCTCAATATCACTATGAAAACATATAATTTAACACTCTAAAACTTCATTCAGGCTATTCTGCCCAGGTCAAAACATTTATATCTAATAAGTCAATTATCCATTAAAAACCATAGTCAAAATTATTTCTCTGCACACACTTTTATCACTCTGAGTGATAGTGATCTATAGTGATAAAAGTGTATTAATAGTGTGTGCAGAGAAATAATTTTGACTATGGTTTTTAATGGATAATTGACTTATTAGATATAAATGTTTTGACTTGGGCAGAATAGCCTGAATGAAGTTTTAGAGTGTTAAATTATATGTTTTCATATTGAGATTGTCCCTGAAAATGGTCGAATTGGCCGAAACGTTGGACGTGTAAAAGAAATAAAGGTTTTGAGACTATAATTGGATAGTGTTTTGAATTATTTATTAAGAATTTAAATGTTTTTTTTTTTCAAAATGTTCCCAGTCGCTATGGCAAAGTTTAAAGCAACTGAAATATCTGATTTCTCCGGTAGGAAAAAGTTACCATCTTTCATAGAAATTATAAATTTTTCACCTTGATTTATTATGACTGTCATCGCAAAGTGGGGGTGGGGGAGGGGGAGAAACCTAGGTTAACAATAAATAATTTTCTTTTACTATTTAGATACCTTTTTACACCGCCACCCGGACTATCTTCCTAGGACAATGTTATAGATAATCCTTTTTAATAGTCATTTGAATAGTGACTAAATAAAGCATTGAATTGGATCATTTATAAGCGAAGATACATCAATTGAGCTTTTTATTATAGTTTCCTTTGAATTATAATAAAGTACTAGTTATGTTCTGGTAAAATGTATTTATTTGTTTGTTTTTTAGTAAACTGATCTACTGCTGTGACTATTATTAATGGTCAGATCTCACATTGCCGCCTAATAGTGAATTAGTTTAACGGGTCACTAGAGAGAATCAGAGGGGGTGAATTCGGGAGAGTGAATTTGTCGATCAGGTGAAATAAAAATGGTGAAATGGTGAAATTGAAGGAACAAGAAATGGAAAGAAAAAAGGAGTGAATTGAAATATTTTTATTTATTGTATAGACTATGTACATGGTATCATACCATGTAATTCTATGTAATTTATATATGTCCGATCACGGATTGATTAGTATGCTGTGTCATTTAGCAATCCGATGTATTTGGACAGCATGGAAGAATAAAGCATTTCTCTCTCTTATTGCGTATTAAAAAAAAAATTGTAGAATCCAAGCAGGTTCTCTTTGAATTTTGTTTATTTTTTATTATAACTCGAAAGCTGTACATTATCGAACATTCTAAATGATAATTGTAATGATAGTTAAGCGCCTACATAGATTCGTTTTGGACCAATATTACTATTTTTTTTTTTAAATTGATAGATTTATTTATTGATAGATATTACAATCTGCGAACACAGTTGTGGGCAATAGGTAATAGTGATGAATGATCTCATACATACTAAAAAAAAAATAATAATAAATAAAATAAATAAATAAATAAAAAATGAAAAAAAAACTCTTAAAATATATTAATAATGATTGTAATGATGGAGCAATATTATTAATGACATTTTAAACAGTTGGTAATTACAGCTTTATGAAAAGCAAGTAGTAAAGTGTTTATTATATATTATTACCATATAGTTTAATTATATTTTTATATTTAACACTATAATCTAAATAGATATAATAAACAATTAATTCATGATGTAAATAAAAATAATAATGTTTATTTTAATTTAAAATAAATGTATATTAATTCATATCAAACTTTCAATTAATCTATAAACATTCCGAAATCTAGTTAAAGCTAAGCATCGCCGAGTTTGTAAGTATAAAATAAAATCAAATGTCCTGAATTTTCTAAGGTTAAATACATTGCTTGTTCAAGAATTCAAATTTCAAATATAAAATAAGGAGAAATCTAAAAACATTATACTAACAAGACGAATTAGTTTTATATTTTTTTCTTATACATGAAATTTTATTTATTAATTTATTTGAAAACAAAATGACCGCATTAATGATTAGTGTGACTATTATACCTATGACTAAATAAGGACCAGTTTAATTATGAACTGTTGTGAATATGAAAGATATAATCATGTTAAGTTAACCGTTTTAAATATAAAATTTTATTGTTAAATAATTATATTGTTCTATGGATATTATGATGATGGAGCGATGGCCCCGAAACGAAATGATACATTAAAATAAATAATTTTACTGAGAAAGATTTTGTCTATACAACTCATTAAATTGTTTTTTATGGCTTATATTTATGCTAATGTATACGTATAATAAGTGAATAATGACCTCTCCTTTGTATCTTAAAACCTAAAATCCCATATAACCTCCCTTGAAGAATGGTGTTCAAACTGGAGGATTATTATAAATTCCATTTAATCCCACAAAATGACTTGTTGCCCTGGAGAACAGAATACTAACTTGGAATCCTCATACAAGACTTAAAAGACAAGAAACTGCTCGTAGATTCCGACTATTTCAGCATTTACTGGGCAAACGGTTTAAACTTCCAATCCACTTCAAAAAAGACTGATCTACATGACTATGATAAGGCCTATTTGGACTAACGGAGTTGAGCTATGGGGCTCCACTAAACCATCGACTTGGTCTCTTATCCTTAATGTTCCTTACTTAGTCACAAATCGAGTTATCCATCAGGACCTCAATACTTCATATGTTATACAAGACGGTAGTAGTAGATTGATTACATTATTATTTACATACATATAAATGTGAGCAACAAATAAATGATAAAGTGGATATATATGGATTTATATGTATATAAATAATAATGTAATCACTGTCTAATCCATAGTTAGTAATCAACTAATTTATATTTTCATTCCATTATTGTGTATACTTCCAATTTTTAGTCTATTATTTCATATATTTGTATTTATTTATTATTATTATTTTATTTATATAATATATAGTTTTATCTATTTTATTTTTATTTATATAATATATTTTTCTCTCTAAATGATGGTTGTTGTCTTTTGGTTTTTATAGCCCTGACGAAGACCTGAAAATCAGGTCGAAACGTCTGCATAAATAAATATTTTTTTCTTTGCTGACCGCATCTTCTCCAATCAGTAATCTACGGTCAACTATATACACCTCATTATAAATATTTAGGGTTAAATTTAAATATACTTAATTAGGGTTAAAATATGGTGGTCTAGTGTGATTGTGACCGAATCACCTTGCACAACCGTTGCTCAAGTAAAAGTACTGCTACACCCCTCATCATTCATGGGTTTTAGCTGTACATATTTAATTTTCTTTTATTATATGAATGAAAATTTTAAAAAACGTTCTCTAAAACGTTTTCACTCGTTTATGTTTTAAGCTACACTACACGGAACAAAGTTGGTTCTTTGTCTGTCTGCCTGATGTGAAATTTGTGTTGCGATGTAATCAATCGTCGGTTGTGGAGATTAGTACCTAGTTTCTACCATTTTGATTTTATCAGATTCCATCCACTCCTTTCTCATACGCATGCGTGAAATTTTCCTTTGCACAGTAGGGATGGGATATCGAAAGAAAAATATCGATATCGATATCGGATAGCAATATCGATATCGGTATTATATCGGAACTAAAATATCGATATTTTAAAATATCGAAAAATCGATATCGAAAAATTTAAGGAATTAAAGTAATGATAATTATAAAATGATAACATAGCAAGACATAGGAAGACATATTTTATGTCATACCTAATCAAAATACATAAGAAACTCTTAATAACCATGAAACAAAGCAACACCACGACAACCATAACAAATATAAACTAAAATATAATTGTTTTATGGAAAAAAATTTAAAAATAGAATATCGATATTTAATTTTGATAAGTATATATTTATTTCGATATTTCCTATTGTTGTAATCGATAGGGAATATGAGCATCAATATTCCGATATTATTTTATCGAAATATCGATATATTGTTTAAAATGACTAAAATATTATATAGAGATTTTAAAATAGGAATATCGATATTTTATATTGATAATTACATTTTTTTTTCCCATTTTTTCTAATCTTCAATATCGATAATATTAACAATGTAGAATATCGAAATGAACATGAATTTATCAATTAAAAATATCAGAAAACTATTTTTAAACTTTTTATAAGATTTTCTTAATATTTTTTAATGAAATATCAAAATATCGTTTCTAATCTTTGATATCAATATTAATAACAAGTAAAATATCGAAAGGAACATGAAATTATAAAAATAAAATATCGAGATACGTTTTTTTAGCTTTTTATAAACTTTTCTTAATCTTTTACTAACGTTAGAAATAAATAATTATAAAAATGTCAAATATCGAAATGAATATGATGAATAATCAATATTAAATATCAAAATACTATTATAAGGCTTGAATATTTTCTTTAACAAAATATCGATATTTGGATTAAATAAAATCGGAATATCTTTGCCATATTATATTTCCTCCTGAATATATTGACTATTATCAATATTTCTTTTATTTATACATACTTTTAAGGTGCGACTTTTTTTTTTTTTTAGAAACCGATATTTCGATATTATCGAAGGAGAGTATCGATATTCCGATATTATCGGTTACTCGATATCGATATTAAAATATCGGATATCGGAGACAAAATATCGATATCCCATCCCTATTGCACAGCTATATTTTGAAAACGGCTCGTTCTATTTGGCATAAACTTACAGGGAAATTGGGGATTGGTGTTAAATAGGTATAATATTATTTTATTCAGTTTTGGTCAACAGTTTAGATAATTACAAAAAAATTATTAAACTTAAATTGTATGTAATTATCTACTCAATAAAAATTTCAAGGGAATGCAATTTTCTTTGTGGAAATATTGGGACACGAAGTGAAAAAGAAAGTAAACTGTACTGAAACACGCACTTGCTGAGGATTATTCATTTTTTCAATTTTTATGAATATGTTCATTAAAGGATTTTTTTTTAGAACGAATGAGGAATTAATAAAAAATTATATATATATATAAAACCCTCAACGGAGAGAAAAAAGCTCATTAAAGTCTTGACCTTTTAAAAGAGATGAGCTTTACTTCTACTGCACATCGATCCAGGGGTAGGAGGAAAACTTGGCCAGAACTCCACACCGTTTCAGAAACTTATAAATTTAAATATAATGCATTAAAAAAAAATATATATATATATATATATATTTATTGATGTTTACAGCTGTATTAAAAATATAGCCAAATAATCTAAGATACTAGATACAATTTTTTTTATCTAGGTTCCCTATTTTAAAACAATAATTAACTATATGCTGTATAAAATATACCTCAAATATTTATTTCTTTAAACTATTTTATTTTATTTATAATCTTAAATACTTTCTTAAAACAGGTTAATGTTGTTTGAATAAATAATTTAAATTGTATCCATTATGGTACGTCAAAACATTTTATTTTAACAAATAAGTGACTGTGATATAGAATTTTAATGTGAAAGTTGACTAATTAGGTAATTAGACATAATGTAAGAAATGTTTATTAACAAAAAATATATGTTTACCTAATGTTTTAATTTTTCGTAGAGAAACTGGGAAAAATAGTCTGCATGAAGTTGTGTTTTTAAATTATTTAGTTCAAAAATTTTATTAAGGTAAGATAAATTATAAATAATATTGTTAAGTATTTTGAATTGTTGAGAATCATAGATGTAATAAAACTGTTTTATGATAGATTGTCCTTGAGGATGGCCAAATTGGTCAAAACGTCGGACATTTAAATAAAATGTTTTATTTAATAAAAAGTTAAATTATTTATTTAAACAATATTTTATTTTATTTTTATATATTTTTTCCTTCTTCTTTTCCTCACACATTTTCCTTGTTTAATCTTTCCCTTTTATTCTCAACCCTATCTATTCTATTCTCCCTATTCCTCTTCCTCATTCTTCCCTTCTCCGGTGGTCCGCAACACAAATGCAATATACATTGAACGGAATTATCAATAA
>NW_027109824.1:387662-390329 GCF_000696795.3 Halyomorpha halys
ATCTATTCTATTCTCCCTATTCCTCTTCCTCATTCTTCCCTTCTCCGGTGGTCCGCAACACAAATGCAATATACATTGAACGGAATTATCAATAAATATAAATATTGATATAAATAAAACATTAAATAGTCAAAGCAATAGAACATTTAAAAAGAAAAAAAAAGTAAGTTATGAAAAAGCTAACAAATACATTTTTAAAAACATTTAAATTAGCTAGAAGAAATTAATAAATAAGCTGTTTTTATCATAAATTTATTTTTTATAATAGATTTATAGAGAGCGCGGTGGCACTATGGTGAGGCACTATGGTGAGGCAGTATGGTGAGACACTATGGTGAGGCAGTATGGTGAGGCAGTACGGTGAGGCACTATGATGAGGCACTATGGTGAGGCACTATGGTGAGGCACTATCGTGAGGCAGTATGGTGAGGCACTATGGTGAGGCACTATGATGAGACACTATGGTGAGGCAGTATGGTGAGGCAGTACGGTGAGGCACTATGATGAGGCACTATGGTGAGGCACTATGGTGAGGCACTATCGTGAGGCAGTATGGTGAGGCACTATGGTGAGGCACTATGATGAGGCACTATGGTGAGACACTATCGTGAGGCACTATCGTGAGGCAGTATGGTGAGGCAGTATGGTGAGGCACTATGATGAGGCACAATGGTGAGGCACTATCGTGAGGCACTATGGTGAGGCACTATGATGAGGCACTATGGTGAGACACTATGGTGAGACACTATGGTGAGGCACTATCGTGAGGCAGTATGGTGAGGCACTATGATGAGGCACTATCGTGAGGCACTATCGTGAGGCACTATGGTGAGGCACTATGATGAGGCACTATCGTGAGGCAGTATGGTGAGGCAGTAAGGTGAGGCACTACGGTGAGGCAGTATGGTGAGGCACTATGGTGAGGCAGTATGGTGAGGGAGTATCGTGAGGCAGTATGGTGAGACACTATGGTGAGGCACTATGCTACCAACTCCAAGGACCCGGCTTCGAATCAGGCTGGACAGATTATTATTTTCTGTTGAACTGTAGTCGTGAAACTGAACGCACCCCCCGACCATCTCCAATCAGAAAATATTTATGTGCCACCGCCAGATCCGAATCTGGGTCTTTGTATTTGTAGCACAGCGCATTACCACTGAGCCACCCACTCTCAATATATTATTTTAGTTCCATAGGTGAATAAATATGTCCCTAAGTTTTGCGTAGATTGTATGATTTGTGTTGCAGTTATCGCTATTATTGTTATTTTTATTTTTTAAATCTAAAGCCCTGGTTTTCTAATTACTATTTGTTAACTAATTGTGTAAGAATGGTTAGTATAAATAATAATAAAACTCAAATTGATTCACTTTACTCTCAATAAAGATTATTTTAATTTATGAAGCTGGGTGGACCCCAGAGTGTTACCGAACCCACAGGGCTGACTCACAGCTGAAGTGTTAATAATTCTCTGTCACAGCCGGATTCGAACTTGTATCCTTAGAGTCAGTAACACATTGCCTTCCTTACTGATGATCCACCCGCTCCCACATTCGATATAATAGAATTAAGAGAAACATATGAGAAATGTTGATGAAACAAAAATTCTGTTGTACATAAATAGCTCTGTTTTATTTCGGTTATAAAAGAGTGGATTTTGTATTAAATAACTTAAGTTTTGAAAAGGTGCGCTGAGAATAATTCGAAATGATCTGAGCTACGTGAGATATGAGTTCAATGATCGGAAGCAGGTTAATAAGAATTGCTGAGGTGTTGACAAAATGGTCACTCAGCAGTTGTAATCTGTCTACACAGCAGTCTGTCTCACTATCACACATCCAGTCTGTCGTCTCACTATCACACATCTCATCTTGAATAGCTTACTATTTTCCATCTTACAAAGTCGTAACAATAAATGCAGCATTCAATCATTCGAAACATAGTAGTTTGGTTAACTGGACCCTGGTTATGTGAGAAACACTAAACTGGCTTACTTCACAGTGGTGCTAATAGTACGAAAGCCCAAGAGAAGAAAAGAGTCAGTTATTTCACCTCAATTTTTCATTTCGTTAATGAAAACTATTTACAGTTGCTATTCAAAATTGACGAGTCTGTCAAGTATAGGTGAGAAAAACCCCAAGGCTGTATCAAAATGTTTTATTATTTATTTATTGACATTTAAAACTGTATATAAAATACAACAAGCATATTTGAAGTAAGATCATAATGATATGAAACAGCATGTAGAGAAACTACTCAGTAGTAGAAATCTAAAAACATTTTACAATATAAGGTCATGAGGCCATCTTCTTTTCAGGCACCTCTGAGGATTGCCAGGAATGGAAGAAGAAGCAAGGTTAGAAACTAGTGGGTTTGGATGGTGTTAGGGAGTTTGTAACGGAAGGAATGATATCTGGTTCGGGCTAGATCAGATACATAAGCAACATTAAGATCTTTATGGATGGTTTTATTAGTAAAAAAATAAGGAGCATTGAGGGTTTTACGAAGGATTTTGGATTGTAAGGATTATGAATGTTAAAATATATATAATCTATTCTATTCTCCCTATTCCTCTTCCTCATTCTTCCCTTCTCCGGTGGTCCGCAACACAAATGCAATATACATTGAACGGAATTATCAATAAATATAAATATTGATATAAATAAA
>NW_027109824.1:390379-413837 GCF_000696795.3 Halyomorpha halys
TATATATATTCAGAGCCATATACCGTTAAAACTTTCAACAACACTAGAACATCGTTTAAAGTAGAGTAAATTTAATAAAATACGAGCCCTAACAAAGCTTTTTAAGTTCCCGAGATATAGCTTTTCTAAAAGCATTCTATGAAATATATAAAATAACACAGTAGTTGGTGAATTTACTGTCGAACCCATGAGACGTACAGATGTCTATTAGCACTCGAATTAACGCTAGTTTAATATGCTATAAAATAGTTTATAACAATTATGTTGGAAGAGGAAGTAATTTTTATGATATATAAGAAGATGGTGAGGGTTGCGGTCAAAAGTGAAACAAAAATGGTTTACAACTATTTATTTTCCGACGTTTCGTCCCACTTTGCAGGGCTTCATCAGGGCTGCTCAAATGAATCGGTTGAACAGAGGTTATAATAAATAGTTGTAAACTATTTTTGTTTCTCTTTCGACCGCAACCCTGGCCATCTTCTTATATATCAATTTTTACGCTCAACTATATATACATATAATTTTTATGATATTTGCTTGAATGTCTTGATCCACTATATTATATATTATTACTATCTGCATTCTACAAACGAGAATTTCCTGAAGGGGAAATACACACTTGAGCAGTTTTTGCTTAGTAAAGACTCTGGGTCCTTAACGCCGTCGACAGGTGCTACGTTTAAGATGTTAGCTTTGAGTGGACCGAAGGATTCTATTGTAATCTTTTTTAATTACAATAATACATTTATGTAAATTACATCACATGAAATATTTTTCATTTTTATCACTTCAATTCTTAATTTATTTTTTTAAAATTATTTATTGTTATTTACAACTGTTCCGGTAACCTAAGGCAACCGAAAGGTTGAATTGGAAAGGCTGCCATGTATAGGATTAGTAGCGCCCATGTGGCCAGCATCAAAAGCTTGCCTTCTCCAGCGCTCTTGGTGGCAAGAGAAGCAACCCAGATTAGTGTGAGATAGCCATCTTGTCTTCAACTAGAGAAGCGTCCATCCTTTCTTCTTATTCACTCATCGGTAATATCCACCATGAGTGAGTAGATTTACTTGAGTGGTTCCCTGCAGCAGAGGGAGGAGAGGCTTGGAGATGCGGGGGGAAGAAAGAAGAGAGAAGTAAGTCCACATAGCAATAGTTAACATCCACATCATCATCAACCAACTCAATGTTAGCATCTACAATTTCCATAGCCCAGTCATACAAAATTCTACTAACAATCATAATGTTTTCTTTCGGTCACCCCCTACACCTCTTGTAACATAAAACAATAGAATTTTATTACATTTAATCATGTTTAATTTTTCAATTATACAGTCCCCCCATACTCAAACCCAACCAGGCAACCAAAAGTGAAGTGTGTCTTACAATGCGGTTGAAGGCATACTTCATACAACAACTGTATAAAAATATATACAAGTAAATTAGCTGTAGGTGACATGGGGACATGATACAAACATATGGAGAATCTACCCATGGATAGAACTTCAATAACATTTCAAGAAGAGTAGATCTCGAAGCCATCTTCTTTTCAGACGCCTAGAAGCATTCTTAGGTAATGAAGGAGAAGCCAGGTTAGAAACAAGTGGATTTGGGTGGTTGGGAAGTTTATCATGGAAGGATTGGTATCTGGTTTTGGCCAAATAGGTAGCATATGGGACATTGAGGTCCTGATGGATGACTTGATTTGTGATAAAATAAGGAGCATTAAGGATTTTGGACTGAAGGATTGGATGGAATTCGATGGTTTAGTGGAGCCTCATAGCTTAACTCCGAATGTCCAGATTGACCTTATAATAGTCATGTAGATAAGTAATAAATTTGTAATGGATTAGCAATTTAGAACGTTTGTCTAGTAAATGTTGTAATAATCGGAATCAACGAGCAATTTCCTGTCTTTTCAGTCTTGTATGAGGATTCCATGTCAGTCGTTTGTCGAGATGTAGTCCTAAGTAACGGAACTGTTCGACAGGAATAAGTGGGATATTATTAAAGGATACTGTGGGGCAGGAGGTCATGGGTTTACGACGAAGGGTAAATGTAATTTGGTGAGATTTAATGGAATTTATTTTTATCCTCCAGTTTTGGCACCATTCATCAAGAGTGGTGATGTGGGATTGGAGGGTTTGGGTAAAACATTTAAAAATTCATATTTCAAAATTTTCCACGATGTGAATAACGAATATGAATTTCGTTTAACAGAATAATATGAGTTTAACGAAAGATCAAACAAAGCCGTAATGCAATCGGCAAAGTTCGGGCAGTTTCTGTTTTTGTAGCTTGAACTGGGTGTTCCTATTATTCCTTATTTCTCCTTTATAAACAAATTGTTTAATCATTTTAATTTATCCATAGTTCAGTATTTCGAACAATAAGAAAACGCATATTTTTTTTTTAAATAAACAAAATTAAAGACACTTTAGAGATAGATTTTTTAAACATTCATCATTTAAGACCGCTCGGGCTTTTCCAATGAGGATAGTAGTAGGAATGTGACAGTTGACAGTATCTGTACAGCAGCACAGATTCTGTCATGTTACAGTCCAATTACATGTTGACTCTCCTTTATAATCTATTAAGACGGATCAAAACCAGACCAATCAGCATCATCTTCCTAAATAATCAATGATTCAACGTACAAAATTAAACTTGACAAACTAATTAACATATTCACTGCCGAAATAAATGCAATAACTTCACTTTTGTTTATCTTTGTCCAACAACAGTATCACAATCATTAAAAATTCACTAAGCTCGTTAAAAGGTTTGACTGTATGTACTCCGAACACTTCGTGCATCCATTACTACCTAGACACTTTACAAAATCTGTCCTTCCCACTGTTCTTTATGGATGTGAGACGCGGCCACTTACACTAAGAGATGAATAGTGTCTTAGGGCTTTCGAAAATAAAGTATTGCGATAAATATTCGGATTGAAAAAGGATGAATTAACGGAAGAATAGTTGAATTAAGTGTTGGTCCTTAATCCCGGTAAATATAATTCGTTATAGCATTGCTGCGTATAAGATGGGAGTGTAAGCTTGTAGGGCTTAGTAACGAGTGGATCCCTAAAATGGTAATAAACACTGAACCAACAGGTAAACGTCCGAGGGGTAGGCCGAAACGTAGATGGGAAGATTGCGTTAAAACTTAATACTGGAAGGATGTATGCTTGTATCTTGGTGGTATCGGTATCGAACCTTCGGGTTCGTTTGGCCTTTCTTAATATTATTTTTAATTTAACTTAACTATACATCGATAGTTTACTTAAGTAGTACCAATAGTCCAAGAGCCCAAGAGGAGAAAAAGTCTTAGATAAAAAAGAAGAGGGCTTGAATGGCGATTTTTTAAATAATTTTCAATTAATAAAAAGAATTTTATAGCAATTGCAAGATAACGATTTTTTTTTTTATAATTTTCGACTTTGTTTTTATTTTTAATTTTTTTTTCTGTCACAAATTAGATATAGATTGGACTGTAGTTCTTAAAGATGATGAATTTTCATTTTCTATTTTTCTTCTCGTCGTGCATCTTAATGTGACTCTTAATACTGGAAAATTCCTCAATTTTTTCTTAAGAAAAATGAAATAAAAAAGATCTTGGTGTATTGTACAAGTCTAAAGAATACCCGAAATTCTAACAAAAGGTGCAACGTCTTTTCTTAAGCCTGAAATTAGTTCCACATCAAGCTATGAAAAATAAGTAAGCAAGAGAAAAATATCGGATCGTCGTCAACAATACAAAATATAGCAATAAGAAATTTTAAAAAATATGTGATATTAATTTTCACGAAAGTTACTGTCATGCCCCAGACCATGCACGTGTTCTAAATATGTAATTTAAGCTTCGTTACGTCTTTTCATTTTGAATCTAGGCTGTTCACACACAAGCCATTATGTTAAATTGGTTATTTGAACTAAGGGCACCTGAAAACGAGTCATTCCATCTAAAACTCGAATTAAAATATTTTCACGATCCCAGAACTTTCCCCAATAATATATACATTATGGAAGCCCCCAGAAATCCAGCCGGTTCCCGAAACACTGCTCACACACGTACCATTTCTGGAGACTATGTTAGTTGTACTAAGGGGACCTTAAAACTACTAACCTTGTAAATACTAAGGGGGCCTTGTAACTACTAACCTTGTAAATACAAAGGTGGCCTTAAAACATGTATTTTTTTTTTCAAATAAAGAAAAATAACACATAAAAATGATAGACATAAGTGTAATGTAAATATTGCAGTTTAGACTATTAGGGCCTTATGGAGGCTATACAATTTTTTAAGCTAGATAATATGAATTGATCTCAAGTGATCCAACTATATTGAGGTTATAGTTATAGATTTTTATACATCATAAGGTCATTCGGTGAACCAAAAGCAATTATTGGGAATCATAGAAGGAAGAAAGTATCCCGCCAAATATTTCTTTTTTTAGTTTTCTTTGTGGTTGATTTATTTATTAGTTCTTCTGGTAAGCGATTGAACAGATATGGTACCGTATAGTTAAAGGAACGCTTACCAAATTTATTGTTATAGGGTGGTTCGATAAATTTTATTTATATTCTAACATGTTCCTGGCCTTCAATTGAAGGGGTACTTCATACAAGCAGTCTAGATTAAAAACAAAAATAGGTAAGAAACTAAAATTATACAATTAAGGTGGGTAAGAGGTATAATAAGATATTGATTAAAATTATCAAAATGGAATATTGAGACATAAAGGCGATTTTCTTGAAAAGAACCAGACCTTTTCAACTGACATCAGTAGAACATTGAATTCAAACATCAACCCCATATACTGACCACTCTGCAGTTTTAACCTACTCAAACCTGAAGCATATTTAACATATAGATTAAATTTTAAAAAATAAGGTGCATCAGCCAACTAAGAGTAGGAAACCCGGAGCATATCAAACTACACCACGGAAACAACACCATCACTTTCAAGGCAAACGAACTCTGTCCATTCTGCAAAAATTATTTCAATAATAGTTTGAACCACATCCTTCTACATTGTTCCATCTTTAAAGAAAATAGACAATATATCTTAAAGCCACCCATATCCGTATCTTGCGACTTACAAAACATTGAAAATATATTGAACATTGATAGTAAAGCCAAATTGAACAGACTATATATTTACATTGTAACAATATGTAATAAGTTTAATTTTGTATGTGATATATAAATTCTATTATGTAAATACTTTTCGAAGCCAATTAATATCTTCATTTATATCACGCTTTCGTTTATTAAAAAGAATTCTCATTATTTTAAGTTAAATATAATGGAGTAATGAATATTATGTTACTAGTTGTGTATTATCCAATCTGTTTTTTTTTATTGTTTTGTTATAGTGAACTTGTTTTATCTTTTGTTTAGTTTTTGTAATGGAGCACTAGACTATGGTTTTGTTTTATAATTGTATATTGTGTTATGATTTGTACAAGATTTTGTCTTTCACAAATAAAATCATATCTATTTATCTGATTAAAATTGTCAACAGCATTAAAGAGCGTTCTGAGGATATCTCTGAAGAAGATTGAAATGAAAAAAAAAAGGTTTATTCCAGGACTAGGACCCCTTAGGACAATTCTAAGGTAATTTTAATTTTACAACATATATTGGCCAAAAATAGTGTGGCCACACTTAATTAAAACTTCATTTAAATAATATTAGATATAGAGACAAATAAATTAAAAAGCTATTAGAATAAATAAATAAAAAAACAAACAAAAAGGTAGATACAAATTATCTGTACTATTAGATTGGTGAAGTAAAAGGTAGTAAAATAGAATGTTAAAAAACAGTAACTAAGCATTCGGCCAAAACCTAGCTGACCGTGCAATTACCATTAATATTATTGTTATTTCCAAATTATGAAGAAGATTACCAGCGTTGCGGTCAAATGAAAAACAAAGCAAAGTCTCTAAAGCTGCTAAACAGCCCTGATGAAGCTTTACAAAGTGGGGCGAAACGTCGGCGAATAAACACTTGTTAACTATTTTTTTGTTACCCCTCACTATCTTCTTCACAATTTGGCTATAAAGATATTTTAGGAGTCCAAAATAGATCCTATTGGCACTGACGATTCTTCTATTTACTACGAGGGAGCTAAGAATAGAACCTAGATGACTAAACCGGTTCCCGTGCCAGACATACGCATGTAATTAGTCTTGTTTTGATTAATGGTCAGGCCCATATCTGGGGAGCTAAAGGAGAAAATAATCAGTCATTCCACCCCAAATATTTATTAATTTAATAAAAAATATGTTTAATTATCTGCCAAAAAATTTATGAGTGTGGCAACTATAGTTAGAGGCAATAAAAATGCCCTCTGTTTCAAACCAATAAAAAAAATAATATTTCATTTGGAGCTCCATATCGTTAAAACTACCTACAAAAATAGAAAACCTAATTTAAAGTAAAGTAAATTTAATAAAATAAGCAATTATAGAAATACAGTTTTTTAAAAGCAACATTAGAACAAATGTTGAATTGAGCTATGGGGCTCCACTAAACCATCTAACTCCTCTCGAATCCAATCCTTACAGTCCAAAATCCTTAAATGCTCCAAAATTTGTCACAAATCAAGACATCCATCAGGACCTCAATGTCCCCTATGTTGCCGATTTAGCCAGAACCAGATACCAATCCTTCCATAATAAACTCCCCAACCATCCAAATCCACTTGTTTCTAACCTGGCTTCTCCTAGTATTTTAGTGTATTAGTATTTTTAATATATCTTTTACCTCTTATCAAGGTGCTGACGAAATTTTTGTATATAGGCCAATAAAATTAGATAACACCATGCTTCTCCTCATTACCTAATAATCCTCCTAGGCGTCTGAAAAGAAGATGGCCTTGAGATCTTCTCCTCTAGAAATGTTATTGGAGTTCTACCAGTGGGTAGATGCTCCACATGTTTGTATCGTGTCACTATGTCACCTACAGCAAATTTACTTGTTGTATATATCTGTATACAGTTGTAAATAACAATAAATAAATTGTTTAAAAAAAAATCCATTGACTTGGACACTAGTAACTTGTACTTTAGTACTATTTAACTGTAATATCACTAATATCCATCCCTATTATGAAAAAAATAAGTATTATTGTAATTAACACGTTGTTTCTATACTTGTATTTTAAACTAATACTATTAGCTTTCATTATAAAACAGGGCCCTGGAAACTGCAGCAGCGCTAGTTCGAATCCGGCTAGGTCTACATTTATTTCTGTGGCGGTCACACAAAAAGAAAACTCAACCCTTTGTTAGATAGGGTGGTAACCTGTAGATAACCTCTCCGTATGTGAGAAATGACCAGTAAGGAGTCATAAAAAAGAATGTTGACTTACGCTTATTAAACGATGATGTGCAGGCATTACGTATGCAGTTACCGTTTCAAAAATCATCCTCTGGCTGTTTATTGTATTAGTATGGATAATAACTACATAATTACTAACTTGGATTTTTAAAGATGGCCACGGAACCCCTGAGGATGAGCCTGAGCTCGGGAAGGTCGATCTCTTTTAGGTGTGGCATCTGAGTGATGATGAGAGCGTAGTCCACGGAGAGCAGGTCGCCGCCGATGATGGTCAAGTTGGGGAACAGCTTCCCGATCGAAGTGAGCCCATGCACGCGGTAGAAGATGACGTAGGAGGTCACCTCGCTCAGCTTTGGGAACGAAAGGTTGGCGAAGTTGGACTCTGTCTCGTTCTCCATCAGCACGATCTGAAACCACACAGCATCATTTATTATTATTATTATTATTGGAAAACAAACAAGAGGCAGTGTAAGCAGTAAAGAAATGAAGGAGTGTATCTTACGGATCCGTCGGTGTCACTGCAATAAACCATCTCGAAGCAGGTGAAGTCTTTTCTTTCAAGGAATTTCGTTAAATCTTCTTTAACCCTGTGGTGCCGGCATGTTATAATGTTGTTGGGGGATTTTCCCAGCACTTGCGCTGTTGTTTCAGACTCTCTGCCACATTTGCGACAGAGGGACCCAACTTCTCCTTGCTATCCATTGGCTCCTGGGACTCCACGCAGGGGTGTGTAGTTGATATTTAGTTTCATGGCGTTCGCCCATTCTGACCCCGAGAGTACCTGCTTCTCACATACATATCTATTCGCTTTCGGGGTCTCTTTAAAATGGCGAACAGCAATACCCTACCACCTACAATTGGCCCATTCTTCGAAAGCCTTATCACGCAAAGACTACCGTAGAGCTCTCACACTTTGGTTGCCCTGATCCGCCCCAATCTATCAGCACATGTCACAATTTTGGCTTCGTAACTGAATGTAGACTGGAATAGGGCATCCGGAATTCGACAGTCGCTGGGCAATGGACCAATGCTGTAGTGGAGCTTCCCATTGACAGCGGATCAGACCCAGTCCTCGATACCTCCTGGAGGCGTACAGCATCGCCGACGAGGTGTAAGCGGGGAGCCTGATGATGGCCTTGATACTCCTGCGGATATTGGTATTGGGAATATCGCAGGAAGTATCTTTGTGAGAGGAGCAGTCTGGAGAGGGTAAACAAGGCCCGGGAACCAGTATTGGTTGGCAACGTTGATCTTTTATTCGGACTTGAGCAGGCACGAGCTCACCAATTTATCAAGGTTATATAAGTATGTTAGAAATTTATTGAAACAACTGAAACTGATTGACATAGGAAAGAATGATAAAATATTTTTTAGGAGTGAAAAAAAGTTGATATTAGTTTTTAGCACCTCAAGAAACCCTTAAATAAGAATTTTGGAAAAAATCGAAAAATAAAAGTTTTTAGCTCAACATTTTCGTCGTACATCGGCCTTTGATTTAATTTTAAAAATAGAAATAACATCAACTCTGTTCAACGAATCTACTCCATACTGGCAGTGGCTTAGAGCTCTGTAAGCTGCAATACAGGGCTCAAACGTTTGAAAACTTTTTCTTCATTTGAAACGCCCTTATAAGGGTGTTACTAATCTAACTATTGTAATGTGAATTCAAAGAGTAGATATTCCGCTTTATAATGGTTCTATTAACGTAGAAATTGGATAAAATACAGAGGAGTTGAGTTCATGAATGATGAAATGAACAATTGAAGTCGGGAGAACAATAAAACCTCCTAATATATCAGGGGTTTGAGACCTCGCTAAAAATGAATAATATTTGCTTTTTTTCCTAAAAAAAAAAAATATGTTGACTTAGTTTACTTCTCACCACATTAGGTTTTTATAATGTTTTTCAAGTATAATAGAATCACTGATATGTTTTTCTTATTCATCGGATCGATTGGTGTACAATGACATGGTGAAAAAACATACTTTCTGAACTACAAATCAAAAACGCTCAATTTTGTTCTTTTTTTCGGCTTGCGAATTCGGAAATTTCATTATCTTTAAACTTTTCCATGGTGAAAGAGAACACTTAAACAAAAAATTAGTTCAAAAGAGTATTGAAGACAAAGATTTGAACATTCCCTTTTACATATATAGCCAAAAATAATTTTTTTATAAACAATTAAAAACACATAGACAATGGAAAAATGTCTGTTTGTAATTTTAACTAAAACACATAAATAACAATACTTAAAAAAGAGGTTTAAGCTTTAAAAAGAATGATTTTAACAAGCTAAATTGTATTAATCATATAATTCAACTCAGAACGAACTACTAGACAAAGTAGACTGTCACAGAAGTGAAGCGCATCTTCAAGAAGTTAGGAAATACAAAAATTCCAACGCACTTAACCTTTTCCAGTCCAGACCTTCCAGGTAATATTAAACTTGATTTTATTAACATAAAAGTCAGGCCCTACATTCCCAATCCAGTTCAGTGTTTCAAATGCTATGCCTTCAACCATTTTTCTGTTGACTGTCAGAAACATATTTTTGAAAAATGTAGCCTTCCTTTTCCAACAGACAGTGAAACGTCCAACCAGAAACTTGAATCTGCTACGTTATGATGTGGTATTAACCCATCTTCGGATAGGCCATACTCGACTCACCCACGGTCAGGTGATGAAAAAAGAAAATGCACCGACGTTTCGCTACTGTGGAAACGATCTCACCATTAGGCATATTCTCACTGAATGAACGTATTGCTCTCGAACCACATCGGTTCTCTTCAGATTTACAGGAGATGTTGAGAGAAGATCCCACAACAATAACAAAACTTTTTCACTTTCTAAAAATCATAAATATTTATGATCACATATAGTCTAACTAATTGTAATTGTAATTGTAAATTTGTAAATTTTAATGTAATAGTCTAACTAATTGTAATTGTAATTGTAAATTGTAATGTAATGTAACTTGTAATAGTAATTGTAATTGTAAATTTGTAAATTGTAATGCAATGTAACTTGTAATAGTAATTGTAATGTAATGTAACTTGTAATAGTAATTGTAATTGTCAATTTGTAAATTGTAATGTAATGTAACTTGTAATAGTAATTGTTAATTTTTAACTTTCTCACTTTGTAATTATGTCAATAGTAATCTACTAATTTTGTAAATTCAGTGTAAATGGCCCTGGTTGTCGAAACACTTAAATAAATAAATTTATTTTTTCTTATTGTTTTATTTTTGCTCTAAGTTCTGCATTTCAGAAGTAAAATTACTTATTATCGTTCCATTTCTTTTACACTTTACTTTATATTTATTTCATATTTTCACCTTGTGCTTACATTTGTTACATTATAATTATTGCTGTTTTATAATATAAAATATAAAGACCCCACCCCTCTTAAAGTTTGTAAATTTTCTTTTTTTCTCTCTCTCTTTATCATATTTACAGTATTTACATTCAGGCAGACCTCTCATCGGAATTTGAGTCCAGGAGAGGAGCGTGGCATGTCAATTGTTTAATCTGGCCCTCGAAAAGGTAATTAGGGATTCCGGAATACAAACCTTTGAACAATCATTGACAGGCAGGTACATGTACTAGGATTTGCCGGTGACCTGGTTCTGGTGGCGAGATCCTTTCAGGCGCTGATAGAGGCATTTCTGAGGCTAGCTGAAGCAGCAGAAGCAATGGGAATGGCGATAAACCAGGCAAAAACTAAATATATGCGAGCTGGACCTGGTGTTGGAGGGGAGGTAAAGATGGGTCCATTTACGTTTGAACGTGTTGACCAGTTCACTTATTTAGGCTCAGTTGTCAGCAGCAATAACAGGATCACCCTGGAAACTGGCCAGCGTCTTGTGAAGGTTGACAGATGCTATTTTGGACTCGAGCTGTCACTCGCCGCACTAAATGCCAGCTCTACAAGACACTAATCCGCCCAGTCCTCACTTACGGATCGGAAGCCTGGACCCTGACAAGAGCTGAAGAAAAGGAAATCTTGATCTTAGAAAAATTCTGTGCTGAATATTTGGCTGGCATATTGACTGGAGATGGTTGGCGAAAATTGGAGGAGACAAACCAACAGGGAGGTCTACGGGCTGTTCGGTGAGGGAGATGTGAAGAGGCACATATTTCTGGGGAGGCTGCCCTGGGCTGGCCATGTCTTCAGGATGTCAACGGTTGAGGAACTACTGCATCGGACCAGAGGAAGAGGCAGGCCAAGGCTGAGATAAGAGGATCCCGTCATCAGGGATTCAACTGGAGAGCGGTCGCACAAGAACGAGATACATGGCGAAGCCTCCTTCAGGAGGCCAAGGTCCAAAATGGGCTGTAGCGCCACGGATAGATAGATCGATATATATACAGTATCGATGCCTTCATTTTATTATCATACTGCATTATCTCTTAGTATGTCTAATTTTTTATTCAATTAATTAATTATATAATATAGAGTCCATGCTTTCTTATTCTTCTCCGGATCCCTCTATTCCCCCTCTCCTGCGCTGTTGGCACTTCAGAATGTCTCTACTCATAGTACAAGAGCTGAGAAGAAAAAAAGGCAATTATCTCATCCCAATTTGTTATTACTTTAATAAAAACTAGGTATAATTACTAGTCAAAATTGATGAGTCTGCCAAGTATAGGTAGGCGAAAGAAAAAATGGCAGCTGTTTCAAAACCTTTTAAAAAAATTTATTTTTTACGCTATTTACGTACAATAGTTTTCGAGATATAGCTTTTTAAAAAGCAAAATTTCAAATTTACTGAAAGATTAGTAGTTAATTTATTTGAAGAAATCTATATCTGAGAAACTATGTGACGTACAGATGTCTATTAGCACTCAAATTAAAGCTAGTTTAATGAGCTATAAAGAAGTTTATGATATTTACCTTCGTAGGAATAGTAGTTTTCATATTTGCTAAAATAAATTGATTTATAGTTCTTCCGACAATAAATTTGATTTATTAAAAACTTTATTTCAGAAGCTATTGGACGTACTAATGTCTGCCAGCGCTCAAATTAAATCTAGTTAAATTTACTACAAAATAGTTAATTATGTTTATCTTTGTCGGAGTAGTAGTTTTTATGATATTTGACAAAATAATCTCACAAAATGTTAATTTCTGTTTGTATAAAATGTTTGATTTTTGAAAAAATATTTATGTCTAGATCCATAAGATCCACATATGTCTGCCAACACTCAAAATAAAGGAAATTTAACTTAGTTTTCATTAAAGTAATCAAAAATTGGGGTTGAGATAACTGCTATTTTCTCCTGTTGGGCTCTTGTACTATCATTATTGCAATGATGAACAGTAAGAAAAGAAAAATACTCATATAGAAAACAATCCCCCAAATGTATTCTTCTCCCAACAGAGGGCGCTAGAGGATGTAAGGTTTGACAGATGGCCACATGGGGCGCTAGTAATGCCTACATTATGGAAGCAGTTTCGGTTTACCAAAACGCAATGGTTTTGATATATTTTAATGATTTATAGCAAATTTGGGCTCATTTATGTTTTAGAAGCATATTTAATTCAAAATTCAATCGATTTTAAGATTTTTCTATTGTCATAGAGAAGTTATCAATTATTAAATTTCAGAAAACATATTAATGGATTCTTATAGAAAAGAAATTCAAAAAGTTGAATTAAAACGATCATAAAACCTATATAATTTCCATATTCTATACTTCTTAAAACTTTTTTTATATACATATATAATTCATGAAATTAATTATATATACTTTTACTGAGTCTATTCACGCCGTTTTTCAATTTCAGGCGTTTTTAAAATAATTCTGGACTATATTAAGTCTCCTCTTCCTGTTAGAAGAAAATATTTCAAAAGTGATAAAGGACTGCTGCACCCTGGAGGTCGTAGTGAGGCGGGTCTGGTCGGGAAGGATTTCCTTAAAACACTTTTAACAGCCTTAATATATAAGAATTAGAAAAAATTAAATAAATCAATTGAGAACAGATCTAAAAATGTATTTATTTATTTTCATGATTTAACGAAATGAAAATGAATAAACATTAAATTTTAATAAGAAACCTGTGAAATAAAACGTTATCGATTTCCAGGCCCATTTCCACTTTGCGATAATCTTTTATGACTCCATAAAAGTTTTATACATTGCGTGTAAAACTTTACGAGATGCATAAATCATTCAAACTAGATAAAGGCATAAATCAGTATTCGATATTAACAATAGATAGTGGTGTATAACCATTTTTTT
Organism: Halyomorpha halys; assembly: GCF_000696795.3. Taxonomy (NCBI): domain Eukaryota; kingdom Metazoa; phylum Arthropoda; class Insecta; order Hemiptera; family Pentatomidae; genus Halyomorpha; species Halyomorpha halys. The sequence continues at coordinate 403,976 of NW_027109824.1, forward strand.
TTAAAATTTAGCCACCAAGTTTGCAACTATATGCACCTCAAATAGTAGGTTATAGTCAAATAGTAGAATTAGGTAGTCTTATGGTATGGAGGCACTGGATTGCTTTCAATCGATTCATTTTGCGACTCAGAATCCGAGCTGTGTAAATCAATTGTTCGGATACCCCCCTCTATCCGAGGTAAAACAATGTTAAGAAGATTTAGTTTAAATTAATCAGTGATTGTGAAAATGGCAGAGAAAATTGCTTTATATGGAAATTCCCAAGTTCTTTTATGAACAGGTTTAACTCACATTTTGTGTTTTCCACGAAACTGCCATTTCAAAGCGTGCATTTTTTTTTAAAATTTCCGCAATATAAACAAACACTATGTGCTACATTGTTTTAAATTATATTTTTTAATTGTGTAATATTACTTTCTGTCTTATATTTATGACATCTATGGTTAGGATCTCGCGGAACAATGCCATATAAAACAAGTAGCTTATTATAGTACAAGAGCCGGGAAGAAAAAAAGTTATTTCACTTCAATTTTATATTACTTTAATGAAAACTATTTATAATTACTAGCAAAAATTGATGAGTCTGCCAAGTATAGGTAGGGGAAATAAAAAATGGCGGCTGTTTCAAAACCTTTAAAAAAATTTACATTTTATGCTATTTACGTACAATAGTTCTCGAGATATAGCTTTTTAAAATCTACTGAAAGATTAGTAGTTAGTTTATTTTGAGAAATCTATATCTCAGGAACTATGCGACGAACATATGTCTATTAACACTCATATTAACGTACTATAAAGTGGTTTATGATCTCTACCTTCGTAGGAATAGTAGTTTTCATAATATTTGCTAAAATAAATCTATTTACAGTTGTTCAGACAATAAGTTTGAGTTATGAAAACCTTTATTTCAGAAACCATAGGACGTATAGCTGTCTGTCAGCACTCAAATTAAAGCTAGTTAAATTTACGATAAAATAGTTTACAACGTTTATCTTGCTAAGAGTAGTAGTTTTTATGATATTTGACAAAAAAAATTCCCAAAATGTCCATTTCTAATTGTTCGTATTAAATGTTTGATTTTTTAAAAAATATATTTCTAGATCCATAAGACCCACATATGTCTGCTAGCACTCACAATAGAGGATATTTAACTTACTATAAAGTAGTTTATGACACTTATCTTCGTCGGGATAGTAGTTTTTATGATATTTGCATATGAATATAAATTTGGCAAATAGCCCATTACACTAGTTTTAATTAGAGTGCTAATTGACATCTGTACGTCAAATGGTTTTTGAGAAATAGATTTTTCAAAATAAATTCACTAACTACTGATCTTTCATTGATTTTTATGAAATATTGCTTTTTAAAAAGCTATATCTCGAGAACTATTGAACATAAATAGCTCTATTAGGGCTCAAATTTTAGAAAATTTACGCTACTTTAATTGATGTTCTCTTAGATTTTCTATTGTTGTTGGTAGTTTTAAAGATATAGAGCTCCGAATGAAAAATTAATTATTCTTAACGTTTTAAACAGACGGCATTTTTTATTCATCTTATGTATATTCTTATGTATGGCAGACTCATCAGTTTTGACTAGTAATTATACATAGTTTTCATTAAAGTAATCAAAAATTGGGGTGAGATAACTGCCTTTTTTCTCCTCATGTAGGAGGGACCTAAGACTCCCCACTTTCCTATATCATGATCTGCATGGGAATTAGCTCTTAGACTTAACATGATTATTTGTATTTTAATTTGTTTATTCATTTAATTAACTCTTTTAACTAACTTTTTTGTTTTTTTAATCTATTTATTACTTGTTTTTAAACTGATCTACTGCTGTAACTATTATGTCTATGACTTGATTTTATATTGCTATCTAATGATAAATTCTTTTAATTTGTTTAAAGAATCAAACGTGGGTTCCGGATCATTGCTGTCTGAGAGAGTGACATAGGGAGAGTAGGATTGCCAAATAAATGGAATAAGATTGTTAAACAGGGAAAAAAATGGTTATAATATATAGTAACTAGTGTATAGAAGATTAGTGATTGTAAAAGGGTAGAAAAAAAGAAGTTGTTATATCAAGTTAATATATGTATTGTATATATGTCCCATCGTGGATTGATTGCTATGATGTGTAATGTAGCAACCCAATGTATTTGGCCAGCATGGCTGAATAGAGCATATCTCTTACCATTAATAGGGATCATAGGGCTGGCTCGTTTACACCATATTTACAATTATATAAATTAAATTATAACAAAATAAGTAATAGAAGAAAAGAATATAAAAACAAAATTAAACTTTTTTTTAAATTATTTTTTAATGTAATTTACAACTGTACAAAATAATACAATAGGTAAATAAGTAGTATGTTTCATATACACTTGAAAATCTTGGGAAGGAACCACCCATTGGTGGTACTTCAAACATTAATTTAAACTAGAAGGTCCCGTGGCCATCTTCGTTTCAGACGCCTCGGAGGATTATCAGGTATAGTTAAGGATGAAAGATTAAGATTTAATGGATTAGGATGGTTAAGGAGTTTGGAATAAAAAGACGCATATCTGTTTTGGGTCAAATCTGCAACGAATGGGATGTTAAGGTCTTTGTGAATGAGTTTATTTGTGACGTAATAAGGGGCGTCAAGGATTTTACGTAGGATTTTGGATTGTAACGTTTGGATGCGGGAAGAATTTGATGGTTTGGTGGAGCCCCAGAGCTCAATTCCATATGTCCAAATTGGTCTGATTATCGTAGTGTATTCTAATTTTTGGTAGTGAATGAGAAGTTTAGAGCGTTTGTCAAGTAAGTGTTGTAGCAATCGGAATCTAAGTGCAGTTTATTGTCATTTCAATCTTGTGTGTGGATTTCAAGTAAGTCTCTTGTCAAGATGGAGTCCTAAGTATAGAATCTGTTCAACAGGCGTTAGTGGAGTATTTAGAAAGGATACTGTAGGACAGGAGGGCAGAGGTTTACGACGGAGAATAAAGGTGATCTGGTGGGATTTATTTTGTCCTGTAGTGTTTGTGATGCATTAGTTGGGTCGTTGTTTACAGAAAGTATACATGTGCCATCAGTGTAGGAATGTGTTAGGGTGGGTTGGGATGTGAGCTGTATAAACCGTATAAAGAATGGGACCTAAGATACTACCTTGAGGAATACCGGCGGACTGTGAAAAGAGAGCTAGGTTATGATTTACTTTAAAGGTTCTATCAAAATTAAACTTAAAGTAAAATAACATCTTAAACATAATTATTGCTATTTAGAATATTTACATTCAGCCAGGGGATGTTCGGATAGAGCTCTTGTGGAGCAAAGAGCAGAACTTCAGAAGATAGGACAAATATTTTTGTTTTTCTGTTGAAGGTAAAATTTATGATTTAGAAAAAAAATTGTTCTTGCCAAAAATAAAAGGGTTTAACAAAAGACAACGAAACAGTAATGCAATCGGGATAAATCGTACGGTCTCGGCATTTAACGTCCGAATAAGCTCTATTTTTACTTTTTTCTTATAAAATTCTTTAATATTTTTCATTTCTACATTTGTTAATATTGCAATAAGATATGTTCATTTTTTTATTTTTATTAATAAACAAAATTAAAAGGTACATTAAAGAAAGATTTTTTTTTTAAATCTGACAATCAAATCACAAGTTCGATCAAAGCAATTAGTAAATTCATGAGAAGAGTATGTGAAAAATAGATTTAATATGATAACCCATAATACATTTTTCTTGATTGATTATATTCCTTGATAATATAAAAATAAATCTTTACTAATTACGTTTTATTATTAAAACTATTATTTATTAACAAATAATATACTAAAAGGATATATGAAATGCTTTTTTATTAGTTTTGCTAAATACATTATGTACGTTTTGTAGGCAGAATACCATAACAATAAAAAATAAAGGGTATACAGACGCCAATATAAGGAAGATATAGATATAGAGCTTCAGTGCAGACTTTATTCCTTACAAATACACAATTTATTTCTCTATTCCGATTCCCCAGGGCTTTAGAATAGATCGTTTACAAAACATATCTAACATAAAACATTTTAGATATAACTACCAAAATATGTTGAAATAGAGATAATATGGATTCTCATTCAAAAGTAAATAATATTTACAGTCATATATATAAATAATTAATTAATAATCCGGATATTTTAGATATAGTCAAGAACGGTAGGAATAGAAAAATAATTGAATCAATACACATTACAAAAAACATTGACAAAGCAATAAATTATAAAACTGATACAAAAACATTAGGCACACATTATATGGATATTATAGATAAATTAGCGTTTTAATTATAATGTGGTTTTTTATATAATGTAGAATTTAATTTAGTCAAAGTGTTTATAATTATAAAAGTAAATAATGCTATATAATAAATATAATAGAAATGGTTATTGAAAAATTGTTAATTTTAGCTTTTATTGTTCATCTTTGTTGTTAAATAAATTAGTGTTTTAATTATAATGTTGGTTTTTTATATAATGTAGAATTTAATTTTAGTCAATGTATAATTGTAAAAGAAAATAATGTTATATAATAAATAGAATAGAAATGGTTTGAAAAATTGTTAATTTTAGCTTTTAATGTTCATCTTTGTGATAAAGGAGGTAGGAGAAAATTAATTTATAGTCTATATGGTTGTTATCACATTGGAAGATAACCTTCAGAAAGGTAATTATTCTCCTACAATGTATGACTATTAGAAAGTTTTTACTCAATAATGACATTAATATTATAATATATTAGCAAGTAAGACAAATAGGAGAAAATTATATGTCAAATATAGGTTTTTGTTATCAAGTAAATAATTTATAAATAGTTCTTTGATTGTAAATGATATATTAATGTTGTTATAAGCATATGTTTATGGTTTTGTTGAATTTGTTTTTTAGCAGCCTGAAGATGGGGGAAATCTCCCGAAACGTTGCTGTATGATATGAAATAAACTATTATAGTTTAATAAGGAAGAAATTGTGTCATTCACTTAATCCAGTTAATAATTAACCGTATAATTTCAAATATGAAGATAGTCAGGGTTGTGATCAAAATGAAAAAAATTGTTAACAACTATTTATTTTTCCACGTTTTTTTTAATCCCCCAAACTATTAATTTGAACAGCCATGATGGAGCTCTATAAGTGGGGCAAAACGTGGGAATATAAATAAGTATTAGCAAGTTTTGTTCTTTTTGACCTCCTTCTTCATATTTGATAATTACTGTCTAATTAATTGATTATAAATTATAAATAATAAATAATGTAGGTATTAGAAGATAATAATAAAAGCTTAGTGTGAAGTTGGAACAGGCAATATTTACAATAAGAAGAACCTATCGTCTATCGTATAAGAAATTACAACACGGTCATAAAAGCAGTAATTTTAAACGGAATGGAGACACCATGTCTCCCTAGCCTGGAGAAATTACTGAAAATAGAGAGAAGAGTCCTGAGGGAAATCTATGGGCCCATCAAAACACAGGAAGGCTTCAGGTTAAGACCAAAGCAGGAAATCTACAGGCAGATAAATTACCTCGAAACCGAAATAAGAATCAGAAGACTGAGATTCTACGGGTACATGATGACAATGGACCAAAGAAGACTAAACAAGAAACTCGTTGATAGAATCCGTGAATACAAGAGAGTAGGAGGATATCAGAAGCAAATGAGAGAGGAAACAAAAAAATTTAAAATAACAGACAAAGACTGCCTGGATAGAGAACAATAAGGGGAAAATTGGAAGACATCCATGTTCTTACGACAAATAAAGAAAAATGGAAAGGTACAGCGTGGTCGGAAGAGAGGAAGCAGAAATGATGAGAAGATACTGGGAGAAAAGAAAAGCAAAAATGAGAAGGAAAGTAGTGATATTCGCGTGATCTTGAAAGGCCATTCTGTGAGAAAAAAATCTTAGTGACCCCAAGGTTGAATGCCGATACCACGAATCGCTCTCTACCCATTCGTCCACCCATTACTTTCCTCAAAACAAATTCTTTGCAAGAAATAAACCTTCCACTAAATGCTAGGCGCTCCCTTACTCTAGAATAAGCTGGTTAGGTTAATGAGTGGACTGTATTGAATTAAATTGAAGGTGAAAGTACAATTTACAGGGTTGTGAGTATTCAACAAGAGAGAAAAAATACTAAACTCTGTGTTATGATTACAGGGTTTTATGAAAGTACCCAAAAACCAACTTTTGGATTAGGTCAGGTTTACAATTTTGAAGTGAGGCCAGACAAGATGGCCTAGAATATTGATGCGTCGATGTGTATGAAGATCCGGTTACAGTAGATTAGGAATGAAAAATAGAGTGAGCTCAGTTAGGTGGAAGTTTATGCGGATGGAGGCAGCATCTTCTCTCTCTTTATCTTCCTCTCTACCGGCTCTCCTCCCTAGTCAGGGACGCACTTCCGACAGAACAAAGAACTTTCTATGAATGCAACAGAAGTAAAAACGGGGCTATTCTCTCGTTTCTTTATCGCCACAGCTAGAGACTCATTTTTACTATATTAGCCACTAGGGGGCGCTAATGTTGCTTATTATCATTAAGCATACGCTTAACGGGAAGGACAACCTTTTGCTCATATCTTCCGTGTTTAAACCTAAGAATCTTAACGCAACTCAACCAACCTACATTTCGGTCTACTCCTTAGACGTTCACCTTTCGGTTCAGTGTTTATTAACAGTTTTGGTATTTATTCATTACTAAGCCATATCATGTTTACCACAGTGATATAACTTGAATTATAAAAGTCATAGATCAGCATCTGAATACAAATCCGCTCTGTTGTTATTTTTAATAATACACCCTAATGTTCGATGCCGATACCATAATTATTCTCAACATACATCTGTTTAGTGACGCCCCTTCAAACCCAAATCAACTAAATCAGTCTTACTGCAATCCTCTCATCTACGTTTCGGTCAACCCCTGAGACGTTTACCTTTCGGTTCAGTGTTTATTAACATTTTAGGTATCCGCTCGTTAATAAGCCTTACAACCTTACATGCTTTATCTTATTCGCCGAGATGCTATATCCTGTATTATATTTACCAGGAACAGTTCCCACAATTCAGCGTTGTGCAGCCTTCTAAATTCTTCGGTTAACTCGTCCCTTTTTGGTCCCAGAATATTTTAGGTAATACTTTATTTTTTTAAAAATCTTAGTGAACTGTTGTTGGCTTAGAGTAGCCACTACAGGTCAGGTTTCGCACTCTACTCAGTAACAACAATAGAAAGAAGAATATTTTTGTAAATTTTAATATTTACGATTCTCCACGGAAGACATGAGCTGAGTAATTTTCAAATAGAAAAATACCAAGCATTTTTGAACTTAACATTCATAAAACTACAAGAATATAAATTTTATAATACGAATTAATAATTATACGAATATAAATCTATATTTGTTCTCCCCATACAAGACTGAAAAGACAAGAAACTGCTCGTCGATTCCGACTATTACAAGATTTACTGTCCAAACTTCCAATCCATTACAAAAGACTGATCTACATGACTATTTTAAGGCCAATCTGGACATACGGAATTGAGCTATGGGGCTCCACTAAACCATCTAACTCCCCTCGAATCCAATCCTTACAGTCCAAAATCCTTAATGTTCCTTACTTTGTCACAAATCAAGTCATCCATCAGGACCTCAATGTCCCCTATTTTGCCGATTTGACCAGAACCAGATACTAATCCTTCCATAATAAACTTCCCAACCACCCAAACCAACTCGTTTCTAATCTGGCTTCTCCTTCGCTACCTAATAATCCTCCTAGGCGTCTAAAAAGAAGATGGCCTCGAGATCTTCTCATTTTTGGAGTTATATCAATGGGTAGATTCTCCACATGTTTGTATCATGTCATAATATCACTTACAGCAAATTTACTTTATGTGTATATATGTATACAGTTGTAAATAAACATAAATAAATTTTAAAAAAAATTCATTCTGTACAATTAATTACATGTTTCTATATATCCTTTATTCATTCTTATTTTGTTTTTAGCCCTGATGAAGGTTAGACATTCTGGCCGAATCGTTGGCACTAATAAATAAGTTTTTTTTTACTTATTTGTGTTATTCTCTGACCATACCACCAACCATCTTCTCCTTATATATGAATATAAATTCTATTATACGATGTGTTCGTTAATTAGTGTGCGAGCGGCAAGATGTGCCGAGTCAGTAGTTGGACTTGAGATAGGGCAGGCCTTTTAGCTGCTAATGCCATAGTAAGCATTTAAGTGGACATTTTAAGATAGGGACTTCTTTCGTGCTAGAGCGAACCTTTTAGATAACGTATACGATTTTATTTTAAACAAATTTACTAGTCTGTCTGTTCATAATTCAAAACATTCACTAGATAAGAAAGTACGAACCCAGGAGGACCGATATACAACAGCCTTTTCTAACACTTGGAATGTTCTGACGAAATAGTAATAACGGCAAGAACAAAATTCACATTTAGGAGTTATCATCAACTAAAATTAAAATCTAAGATACAAGATTTGAACAGCACTGATGAAGCCCTGCAAAGTGGGGCGAAACGTTGGACATTAAAATAGTTATAAACTATTGGTTCTATTTTTGACCGCAACCCTGACCATCTTCTTATATTTAAGTTTTATGGTCTTAAAATTAATTCCAATAAATCACATTTACCCTTCATCGTATTACTTCATCGCATTACCTCTTGTCCAACAGTATCCTTTAATAATACCCCACTTATTCCTGTCGAACAGATCCATTACTTAGGACTACATCTCGACAAACGATTGACATGGAATCCTCATACAAGACTGAAAAGACATGAAACTGCTCGTCGATTTCGACTATTACAACATTTACTAGACAAACGGTCTAAATTGCCAATCCATTACAAAAGACTGATCTACATGACTATTATAAGGCTTATTTGGACATACGGAGTTAAGCTTTGGGGCTCCACTAAACCATCAAATTCCTCCAGAATCCAATCCTTACAGTCCAAACTCCTTCGTAAAATCCTTAATGCTCCTTACTTTGTCACAAATCAAGTCAACCATCAGGACCTCAATGTTCTATTTGTTGCCGATTTGGCCAAAACCAGATACCATTCCTTCCATGGAAAACTTCCCAACCACCCAAATCCACTTGTTTCTAACCTGGCTTCTCCTTCATTACCTAATAACCCTCCTAGGCGTCTAAAAAGAAGATGGCCTCGAGATCCTCTCATCTAAAAATGTTATTGGAGTTCTATCAATGTGTAGATTCTCCACATGTTTGTATCATGTCACTATGTAACCTACAGCAAATTTACTTATTTTATATATTTTATACAGTTGTAAATGACAATAAATAATTTATTAAAAAAAAAGTTTTATGGTCAACTATATATATACTTTTTTCCCTCTCTTAATGGTAACCTCATAAAGATATAGATTATTTCTTTTATACATGTTCCATGCCTTGAAAGGCATACTACATATATTGTATATTTACAGTACAAAATATTTGAGTATATATAGTTTGTTACATTGATTATAACATTTAAAAAAAGAAAAAAACACATAATTAATTAATAATAATAAAAAAAGAAGGATAATAACAAAAAAAAGTAAAGATAAAAAAGAAATATACCAAACTCAAACAAGAGGTTTTAGATTGCCCTTCTATAATTAGTCAGCTGGTCAATTTGTTTTATGAATTTTAGCTGTCTTAAATTAGTCTTAATTAAGTCTGTCTTAAATTTAGTAAAAAGTATGAGTTCTATTTCTGGCCAATTGCCCAATTTCAGTATTATATCTTCTATTAGCTGAACTCTTTTGTTGATATATA
>NW_027109824.1:414132-419033 GCF_000696795.3 Halyomorpha halys
ATATAATTAAAATCATGCTAATAAGTTCCCCTAGTTCACAATCTAGTTAGTATATGTAGTAACTATTTCAACTTATTTCTTTTTAAATCTTGAGCCATTAGAAAAATCATTTGTGGCTAATGTTTTTCTTACAAACTTGAAGTATAAAAACATAAGGAGGAAATTTCAACAGGTAATTATTCCGGAACTAACAGAAAATTATTGCTGGAGCAGACCGCAAACTGCACTAGCTATTTTGGCGGATGTCCTTGGCCGGGCACCAAATGGCTGCGCATTCAGTCACCAGCTCTCTGCCGCTTCCGGGTTCCAGTACGGTCATTATTTACTTTCATCCACCAAGAAAGGCGGGAACAATTGCTTCTTGGTCAGACTGTACTTCGCTAAGTGTGTAGGTTAGTATATAACATTAAAAAGGAAAATGTTTTTCCCTTCAGGCTTACTTATTTCCCACTTTAGTTACAGTTCAGGTTAGAATACACAGCATTTTATGGCAGCCCACCACGCCCACTTCTAACTTTTTTTTATTTAATGTGATTTATAACTGTAGAAATAATAAATACAATAAGTAAATATGTTGTATGTTTCATATACACTTGAAAATCTTGGGAAGGAACCACCCATTGGTGGAAATTCAAGCATTAATTTAAATTAGAAAGTCCCGTGCCCATCTTCTTTTCAGACGCCTCGGAGGATTATCAGGGATTATTAAGGATGAAAGATTAAGACTTATGGGTTAGGGTGGGTAAGGAGTTTGGAATGAAAAGACGCATATCTGTTTTGGGCCAAATCTGGAACGAATGGGATGTCCAGGTCTTTGAGGATGAGTTTGTTTGTAACGTAATAAAGAGCATCAAGGATTTTGGATTGCAAGGATTGGATGCGGGAGGAATTCGGTAGTTTGGTGGAGCCCCAGAGCTAAATTCCATATGTCCAAATAGGTCTAATTATCGCAGTGTATACTAATTCTGTAGTAATTGGATGTAAGATGTAAATTTGTAGTGAATGGGAAGTTTAGAGCGTTTATCAAGTAAGTGTTATAGCAATCGAAATCTACGAGCAGTTTCTTGTATTATAATGTATAGTTGTAATTAACAATAAATAAATATTTTTTTAAAAAATTACATTTTTGTATATTAGGCGCGAGCTAACCAATTTCGAAATTAACAAGCATTTCCTACCTTTAACTTCGCTTTTATTTCCATATCAACTTCAATCTTTCTAATTACTATAGAAACTATATAATTAAACCTGCCTTCCTGTTTAAATGTATGTCTCCCTATATCTATATCACCGAAATAGCTCCCGTTTCTGCTGCTAGCCATATTTTGTGTTTTATCCGTATTTATTTCAAGACCTAGTTCCTTAATGGAGTTTAAAAATTGTTATTTACTTATTCTTTCTAAATGCAATGATTGTTGTTATTCTACTGTGTTACTAATAGTATGTTTTTATAATTTTGATATTTATTTTAGTAAGCGTGTCATATAATGTTCTTAATTTTTAAGTTTATTACTCTAATAACATATTTTGGTTCATATAAATCTCAATTAATAAATATATAAAACAACATATTTATGTAGCATATAATTCTGTAAAAATGTAGTATATAATATGTAAATCTATTTTTATATTATAGAAGGGCTGGGCCTTGAAGGTCTAACACGAGTAATCCATTATATACTGGAGCGAAAGGCGAGTGTTGGGAGGACTGGAGCAGTGATTGATGGAATGGAAGCAATCAAGTAAAAGTATCTTCAACTAAACGTGTCAATAATGTTCTTCGTTTATATTACAATAATTTTGCAGCAATAGTTTAATAAAAAATATTGAAAATATAATACAATAATCCTTGTATTATAACTATTTCGATGCTTGAATTAAACATGTATAAATGAAGATACATATAGGAGTGGGATAACTGTGCCACTAAGTCTAAGAAGCGGGATTCGGGATGTGGCATATCATTTATTCTGTAACTGTAACGCTCCGGGGTCCACCCAGCCTCAAAAAGTGGGTACCAGATAAACCAAAATTCTGGCCAAATCACCTCCTTGCACAATCGTAGGTATAGTAACACTACTCCTTACAAAGTACTGACCCTTCACACCGAAAGACCACTCTTCACCGGGAGGAACAACACCCTACTAGAGACAACTCACAGACTGTACATAGGGCTGATAACCCAAATCTATATCGTTGTAAACCTTCATCGTGAAGGTACAACCTTAGTCAAAAATCTCCACGTTCAATTGTCCCAACAGAAAAAATAAAATAATATATATCAGTAATCGGAATCATTTTTATTCATTAATAATTCTTTATAAGAATAATACATAATGTTATTCATTAAATAATTATTTATTTATTATTCACTATAACAAATAACATACTTACTTTTGCAGGATATTTCCCCCAAAGGGTTGTCTGGCTAAATCAGAGCGTCCCTCCACTTTTCTCTATCCCACCAGTCTTCCTCCTCAAGTCCACTGCCACTGTCCACTTGGTATTCCTGATTGCTCCCACTGAAGAAGTCTCTTCGGCCACCTACGTTTTGGCATCCACTGACAGTGCCCATATCATTGCAGTCTGCTCCTTCCAATCCTCTCCGGAACTCTTTCGGTCACCCCTGGCATCTCCTACAGAAATCTATCTCTGCCGCTTATAGTTTGATAATAATAATTTGATAATAAGTCCTCGGTTAAGTGTCTAGTTTCTGCGGCGTAATTAATTGAAAGCTCAACAATACTTCTAAAAATTCGCCTTTTGTTGTATTTATCTGGGGCTTTAGGGCGTAAAACCCTGAGGTCATCAACGCCCATGTTTCGCGCTTTATAATTCTATTTCATTTATATTTATAATTCTATTGCACTTTATTTTTCTCTTTAAATAATTACGAAAAAAAAATTATTTCTCTTTATAATTTGTATTACGTATAACAGATTTTCTGGTTTAAATCTTATTCAAAAGGCCATTCCATTTTAAGAAAACTAAAACCATTTCCACGTTCTTCTGGTCATCATTCAGAGCATCCGATACACTCGGTCCTAATCTACTCAAGGTCGCGGAATAAAAATGACATTTCTCAAATATGTGACTGAGCATAAGTACACTGTTGCAGCATTGACATTTTGGCGGTGGCTGCTTACTGATCAGATATGTATGAGTTAAACTTGTATGAACTATTCTCAATCTGGCAATAGCTACCTCTTCGGTGCGCTTGGAACTGTTTGATGTGGCCCATGGTTTAATGGTTTTTTTAATAGTTTTTAATTTGCTTGGCGGGCATTCATCCCACATGGCTTGCCAACTAGATGATATTTCATTTTCATTTTTTCGCCTTTTGTTGTTCGTTGAGATAACCGTCTACATTTACGAGATAACATTCTAGTCGCCCTTCTTTCTAAGCCAGCTCTCCTCCTAACCTCTGGTTCCGACTCAACGTTGCCATTTATTGTCGAACCCAGTTATTACCAAGGATTCTACCTTCTTACACATTACATACTGAAGGTCCGCGGCCTCTTTGCAGTTTACTGGCAGGTATTTGGTCTTATCAACATTTAATTGTAGACCCCACAGGCTGTACTCTTTTTTCAGGACCTTCAGCCCTTCTTCCAGGCCACCTCTGCCATATGTGACCACTGCTTGGTCATCGGTAAAATAAATGAGAACAGCATATTCCCCTTGATGCCAATGCCTTGCCCTTCCCATCGCCCACTCCACTCCCTAACTGCCTGTTGTAAATAGATTTTAAACAGGGTTGGGGTCATACTGCATCCCTTCTTAAGATCCTTGAGCAGAAAAATGCTCAGACAAGTAAGAACCAAGCTTCACTCTGTACTCATATTCTCTGTATAGACTCCTCACTGTATTTATTAAGGCAATACTAAAACCCGCACTCTTAAGAGATTCCCACATCTTATGCCTTGGTACACTAGGGGTATTCATGGTGTTGTGTTAAATGTAAAATATTTTGCCATGTTAAATGTTGTAACTATAAGATTGTGAGCAGCCCTATTTGAAGTCATGTTAAACGTTAAATGCACAAGAGCCCCTAGCGGATTTTCTCAGTAACTTGTTGTATAAGCCTTTATGTTTATAACCTTCCTTCCAGACCCTCATGTTATTGTTTACTTCAATTTTGATTTAAGTAATTAATTACAACATGCCTAGAGTGAGTGAAAAGTGGAATTTGTGTGAAAGTTTAGCTTATGAAATGAAATGAAAAAATAACTTTATTCTTGGACATATGTCCCCTAAGAATAATTACATGGTTCATATAGTGAGATTTTAATCTGGCGAGCGTTTACCTTTTTTCAGATAGTAGAATGAAATTACATTGTTTTTTTTACTGTTTTAGTTCTCAAATGTATCATTAAAATTATCCATTCTGGTTTAATAACAGGTGTTAAGCCACCTCAAATCGACATAGTCTCCTTGTTGGAAAGCTTAACTAAAAAAAATCAAATTAATGTTAAGCCACCTCAAATCGACATAGTCTCCTTGTTGGAAAGCTTAACTAAAAAAAATAAACACTGGCTCGGACAAAACATTTATTCGTAAATTAACTTAAAAGACATAAATTAAATTGAAAACAAAGAAACCTTTTAATAACAAAAAAAATACTCCCTATGAGAACAAATTACAACAAAAAAAAATGGCTAATTACAACTGATGAACTCCGATGGGTCGGGGTCTTGCAGTTCGTACCGAAAAGGTCGGGGACGACGTTCTGTTCTTAACGTAGGTGGGCCCACACAGCAAACAGCTCCGAAGATCTCATCCAGAAAGGTCAGGTAACAAGTACAGCGACTGGGCGACTGTAAGTTGGCTTCTCGACTGGGCGAGTGTACATGGGCGACGATGTCGACGGGGCGACTGATCTATGGCCACTAATTAGTCGC
>NW_027109824.1:419873-430149 GCF_000696795.3 Halyomorpha halys
ACACGCTTTAACATGTTAAACCAAAGATCATGGATACCCCTACTATAACCCATAAGATGTACCGTACAGCATAAGCCTAGTATAGGTAAAGTTATGTGGACAGCTCAATCTAACTGTTCCTCCGGAGTAAAAAACTCCTCTTCTAATTTTCCCTTCAGAATTCTTGCAATTACCCTTGATACTAAACTCTGGACACAGATGCCTCTATAATTCTGGCATTCATTCCTGTCCGCATCCTTATATATAGATGTAAGAAATCCTGTCTTAAGATCTTTTGGTAGCTTTTGCCCTTGCAATATAAGGTTTATTAGCTTTATCAATCTTGTTCCTCCAACCTCAACCGCTGTACCGAAATATCTCCAGGTCCCGCAGCTTTTGCACATTTGGCATTTATAAGTGCAACAAGAACTTCAGCTTCTTGCACAGTTACCTTACTATGGTTCGCAGGTGGATATGTACCAGACCATTCTGGCCCAGTTTCAGTGAGCAAATTTTTTTAGATACTTACTAATTTAATTATTTTTTATTACTTTTTTTTATATAATAGAGGTACTATTTTTACTTTTTACCAAGAGTGTTATGAATAGCCGTTATCATTTTTTAAACAACTTAGATTACAATGAAATCTCTTAACAAACACTTTTCAATAACTATTACTATCTGTTCATAATTATTTATTTATATGAATATAAAAAATTCATAAAATAAATTATGTGCAAATCAAATTATTTTCTTGCTTTTTCTGGAAGATTTATGTTGTACCTGAAAACGGAAGATTTTAAGCAGATTTCATCAAAATCGTTTGAGAAATTTTATTGATACTCTAAAAAAAAAAAACATACATTTTTCGTTTTTTTTTTGCACTGAATGTCTTTTTTGTTTGGGGCCGTAATCATACAAAACAAAAATGAGCCGTCAAAATCATTGCACTTGTTTTTCTTGTTGCTTGAATTTGAGGGCAAAAATAGGGCGATTGTCATTGCCCTTGTAACTAAAAAATCATTCATTCAATCATTAATTGTTTAACCAATGTTTAAGTAAGGCACCCCCTCACTTCTGAATAGAAATTCATGATGTCATCTAGTGGCAAAGATAAGCGGTAAGAAGCCTGGGCAGCCATCTTGGTCCCCAAAACAAAGGGGCTAGTACCAGTAAAGAAGCCATCCTGACCTGGACATTAGAAGAAGAGGGCATAACTCTTCAAGAAGGTCTCTTCTGATAATAATCATGATGGAGTAAAACCTTATACTCAGGCGAGAGAGGCG
This sequence comes from Halyomorpha halys, assembly GCF_000696795.3. NCBI lineage: Eukaryota > Metazoa > Arthropoda > Insecta > Hemiptera > Pentatomidae > Halyomorpha > Halyomorpha halys. The sequence goes on from NW_027109824.1 coordinate 421,139, forward strand.
ACGGCGGCAGGAGCATGAGAAGAGAGAACCCTCCTTCCATAATCACATTCACATCGGAACCAACCTTCAAGCTCCAAGTAATAAAACCAAATTTACAACTAACCAACTAACATACATTGTAATCACTTTGTTCAAACCTTACAACCAGTTCTGTCAGAAAACTTTAAAGAGAATAGAGGTTATTTTATTTTAAAACCTTATGATATCAAGTTATTTAAATACAGTCCACTCCATCATTACCAGTAAATTCCAAATATTCCTTAATTTGAACCAGCTTACCAGCATATAATAATTAATTTGGGTAATATACCCCAATTTTTACTCCGGGGAATACCTAAATTAAACAACCAGACATTAAGTCGTTTTATATAATATAACAACCAATGGTACAAATTTTGGTAATTAATTAATGATAGTTCAAATAATAATCATCAATAAATATTAATGTACTAATAAATTATGTGTTGCAAATGTTCTCCTTACTGCAACCACCTCCAACCTCGTTCCTGAGATAAATGTGGCACAGATACACATACAGAGGAAAGGAAAGTAAACAATGTTTTGAGAAAGAAGTTAAAACTTTTAAACATGTTTTAGTTTTAAAGCATTTAAATAAAGCCAAGATTGGTAATACAAGGCACAGATTGTGGTTGCTAACGCCAAAAGTTATCCAAGCCCTAATTGGACTTGATAAGTTCCTTATCAACTTTGCTTCGGGACTTAAGTACATAGAACTCAAGCACTATTTAGCCAAGCAAGATAAAATACTTCTTTCATTAATGAAACTCATCAATTTAGCTTCCTAAAAAGATAAAGATTATAATCTTTCTAAGGCTTTGTTATTGGCAACGCTGCAAACTATTACACAACAATTAATTATATTTTCCCATTAAATCAGTAAATAATAAAACAACAAATATATGACGTACCTAGTCACTAACCGATTCGGTGCAAAGTCCAATAAAAAGATTTGTCTACATCTTCAATAATATTGCTCCTTGCTTGATCTGCGTTAGCAAGTAAATTATTTTAGATTTGGTGCTAGCACTGTCTATACAGCTGACATTCCAACCAATCCTAACACTATCCTCACCACGTATGTCGATGACACATGTGTGCTCGCTGTTAATAATAACCCATTAATTGTATCCCAAAATCTCCAATCCCATATCACAGCCCTTGAAGAATGGTGTCTTAATTGGAGGATTAAGATAAATTCCAACAAATCCCATCAAATCACATTTACTCTTCGTTGTAAACCTACCGACTGCCCTACAGTTTCATTTAATAATGTTACTCTTACTCCTGTCGAACAGATCCGCTACCTTGGACTACATCTGGACAAACGATTCACCTAGAATCCTCACACAAGACTGAAAAGACAGGAAACTGCACGTCGATTTCGACTATTACAGTACTTACTAGACAAACGGTCTAAACTTCCAACTCATTACAAAAGACTGATCCACATGACTGTAATGAGGCCAATCTGGACATACGGAGTTGAGCTTTGGGGTTCCACTAAACCTTACAATCCAATCCTTACAATTCAAATTATTCGCAAAATCCTCAATGCTCGTTGCTTTGTCACAAACAAAATCATACAAAAGACCTTACTGCTCTCTATGTAACTGATTCCCCATGATATAGCCCGAACCAGATATCACTCCTTCCATTATAAACACCCTAACCAATCAAACCCTCTAGTTTCTAACCTTGCATCCTCTTCCATTCCTGACAATCCTCCGAGGCGCCTGAAAACAATATGGCCACGAGACCTGCTAATGTAAAATGTCCTTAGAGTGCCACCAATAGGTGGTTGCTCTACACGCCTGTAACACTCCAATTTAACTAAGATCAAATTTACTGAATGTATTATATAATATACAGTTGTAAATTTCAATTTTAACCATAAGGTTTGGTGCTGATTCAAACGTTCGGTGAATCACAGCATAATTCAGATGATATATTATTTGAATTATTCCAAAAAATTGAATTGATCATGGCAATCTGTGCCTAAATACATTTTGAACATGTGTATGAAGTGTCCCTTCAATTAATGCCAGGCGTTACTTCACTTTTGAAAGGCTGGTTGCGTATTGTTAGTTGACTGTATTGAAAATTTATTTGCAAAAAAATAAAGCATAAATTAACAGAAAGAGAATTTATTGAGTAATTTACAGGGGGAGTAGGAGTGGCCGAATCAAAACATTTATGACTAAATTGGATATATGTATATATAGTTGACCGTACAAATTGATGTATAGGTAGATAGTCAGGGTTGCGGTCAAAGGAGAAACAAAAATAGTTTCCAACTATTTATTTTTCGACGTTTCGCCCCACTTTGTAGGGCTTCATCTTGCTAAAAAGATACAAAATGATACAATGATAAGAATAAAAATACAAAGATAAGATACATTGATAAGAATAAAAATAAGTAACAATGGCAAGAGTAAACATTTTTTTTAACACAAATTTTTATATAAAACATTTTTACTCTTGCCATTGTTACTTATTTTTATTGTTATCATTGTATCTTATCTTTGTATTTTTATTATTATCATTGTATCATTTTGTATCTTTTTAGCCCTGATGAAGCCCTACAAAGTGGGCGAAACGTCGGAAAATAAATAGTTGGAAACTATTTTTGTTTCTCCTTTGACCGCAACCCTGACCATCTTCCTATACAGGAAAATAAATAGTTGTAAACTATTTTTGTTTCTCCTTTGACCGCAACCCTGACCATCTTCCTATACATTTATGACTAAAGTGTGAATTTTGATTATGGGTCTATAGTAGATATCCATATTAATGACGATGATGATGATGATGGATCGTGATGCTGTGAATCATATAGGAAGAAGTTGACTTTCTCCATGTTTTTCTTTTCTCCTCTTCCGTATCCTTCTATTTCCCCTCTCTGTTACTGCAGTAGGGCACTCAGAAGCTTCTACTCACTCATTCTTCAACGATCAAAAGGAAGAAAGGTGTTGCACCGGGAAAAAATGTCTCTCTCATCCTTAGGGTAGATATATTTTTACAGTTGGACACATGGGGAGCCCCCATTCCAAACTATTCAGTTTACCGAATATGGTTATGTTTTTAATAAATCAATATGGCGCATCCTTGTTAATAATAGTTTGCAATTATAAGTTTAGAATTGTGATTTTGAGAAAGCGATTCCAAAGAAACTTTAAACTGCTCTATCTTTATAATTGAAACGATGAGTTCCGAGGAACATGGTCGAGTGGCATATAACATTGCAGGCAAACCATTAAAAAATCGTCCGAGTAGGTCCGGAGAAAAGCCGGACATTGTTCGGGGGTCGGTCGAAAAAAATTATTTTTATTCGGTTTTTCGTAACTAAATATCTTGAATGATATTGGTAAAATTTTTAAGAAATATTAAAATTTATTATTCCGTAGCCGATTGCGTAAGCACATTATTGAAAATAATAATACAATTCCACCATAAAATGTAATATACAAATTCAAAAATCACCATGCATTAAACTAAGTATTCCATAAAATATACATATATTCTTTGATAGACTTCTTAAATGAGTCAAATATTGGCCGTACAAAAGATACAAGAAGATAATGACAGCATTAACGCATGGGCGTCTAACAACGATTTAAAGCTGAATGCTAAAAAAACCAAGTCCATTCTTATCGGTTCCAAGCGCTTCCTTCATTCCCTTCCTTACTGTCTTTTACTCCTCCTTAACAACCAACCGATTCACTTCTATCCTACAATAAAAACCATGCAGTCACCTTCGACCAACACCTCTCCTGGAATAACCACATTTCCCAAATCACACGCAAATCCATAACTGTACTGAAACAATTCCTAAGATTTCGTAATTCCATTCCTCAGAACACTCGTCAGCTCCTAGTATCCTTTCTCGTCTTCCCCCACTTCGATTACGGATCCTTGGTGTATGGAGGACTATCTGCAGGTTGAGACTGAAGAGACTCATGAATTGTTTTGTAAGATTTATCTTTGGGTTCCCTAGGCGCTCTCAATCTCCCGCTGGTATTCCGAGTTGAAGTGGCTCTATCCAACCTCCTGAAGGCAATACCTCCTTGGTGTTTTTCTATTCCAAGTTCTTAACATCAAAAACCTACCTATATCCTAGATCTCCTCACTCTTCGTTCATCCATCCACTCATTAAACACCAGATCCCATCCGAATGATCTATATATGCCCTCCTATAGAACCTCCTTCTTTTGCAAATCCTTCGTCATACGTGCAACCTCCCTCTGGTATTCTCTTCTCATCTCCATTCGCCAGTCCTCATCCATTCTCTCCTTTAAACAACACCTATTCCTCCACTTATTGTATAACCAAACCTCAACATCATTGTAATCAAATAAATAGGCATATATTGATTAACATTATAAACAGTAGTAAAGCCAATATACCAATGTAATTTAATTTTACTATCTGAAAATTTGCAAATGTTTGCCAGATAAAAATCTTAATATATGAACCATGTATTTATTCTTAGGGGACATATGTCCCAGAATAAAATTATTTTTTCATTCATTCATTCAAATAAATAAATTCAATTAAACTGAAAATGAAAGTATCACTATGTACTTCTTGGTAAAATTTAAAAATCTGAAAATTTTTCTAGATTATATAAAAGGAAAACAACTATGTTAGCTGTTATATCTGAAGGATTTAACTACAGATATGCAAACCATATTTGTTTCTTCGTGTCTAAAACGTAAATGGAACTTTTAGATCCTAAGGACAAAAGCTTTTATATAATCCTTAAATTAGAAAATAGTTTTTTACCTTCGGTAGCGAGGAAACAAACATATGCATACGAAAAAATATCTTAGTAGTAGTAGTAGAAGAATAGCAAAATCCATACAAATAATATTATAGTACACATGAAGGGACATATTGTTTAAAATAATAAAGTGAAAAACCTCAGTTTTCGTTCATGCAACTTTTGAATAAAAATAAAAAACATTATTTTTAAAAGGTTGTGATATTATATTAGGTGAGGCATGCTTTAAGAATGAATAAGCGATAGCTCTTTATAAAATATTTCCTCTCAAAATTCTTTATAAAATTGCTGTTTACCTTAATAAATAAAATATTTTATTATCAAAGTCTCACCAACTTTTTCTTCAGCTATTTCTTCTCGAAGTATTTTTTATTGTTTATCTATTGTGTTTTTAACTTTTACGGGTCAGTTGGTCTGTTCCTGTTCTAATTATAAATAACAATTTCCTTCTTATTTTTTCTTTTTTTTTTAAATCCATAAAACTTTAAATAAAAGATCAATATTATACTTGAAAGAACCTATTAGTTCATCCTAACTGGTAAAGAGGTGGTTGAGACGATGAAGCAGTACAGAAAAATTGGTATGGTGCGGGCATTATACTACTTTAAGGAACCGGCTTGGAACTAAACAAAAACTTGAATTGAAATTAATCCTTCACACGAGCTGAAAATAAAAGAAATTGCACGTTGATTTCGACCATTATAGCACTTAATAGACAAACGGTCTAAATATTCAATTCATCACAAAATACTTCGTAAAATCCTTAATGCTCCTTACTTTGTCACAAATCAAGTCATCCATCAGGACCTCAATGTTCCGTATGTAACCGAGTGGGCCAGAACCAGATATTAATCCTTCCATGATAAACCTCCCAACCACCCAAACCCTCATTAACTAATAATCCTCCTATTAGTCTGAAAAGAAGATGACCTCGAAATCTTCATCTCTAGAAATGTTATTTATGAATGGAATATGGTCCGGGTACGGTAAAAAAAATCAAATAGTAAATAATTATACTATTTTATTGAGCCAACGTTTCGCCACAAGTTACAGGACTTCGTCAGGGCTAAAAAAGATACAAACACTATAGTTAAATAAAGGAAAAAAGAAAAAAGATAAGTGTAAAATAACAGGGGTATAAAGTGAAAAGTAAGATATAATAAGAAAAAGTAAAGGTTATAAATAGTAAATTAAAAGGGTGATATAAAAATTAAGATAAAAATCTTAATATATAAAAAAAAATTTTTTTTTTTAACTATTTATAACCTTTAATTTTTCTTATTATATCTTACTTTTCATTTTATACCCCTGTTATTTTACACTGATGTTTTTTCTTTTTTCCTTTTTGTAACTATAGTTTTTGTACCTTTTTTAGCCCTGACGAAGCCCTGCAACGTGGGGCGAAACGTTCGCTCAATAAAATAGTATAATTATTTACTATTTGAGTTTTTTTTTTACCGCACCTGGACCATATTCCATTCATCTATACTCACGGTCAATCAATAATCTTCCAGAAATGTTATTTAGATTCTCCACATGTTTTGTATCATGTCATTATATCACTTACAGCAAATTTATTTGTTCTATATATTTTATACAGTTGTAAATAACAATAAATAAATTATAAACAAACAAATCGTTTGTTCTTCTTTATTTCATTTACGTTTCATGATTTTAATTAATCTTCTAAAGAAGTATTTCATATGTTTTGTTTTTAATCAATGATTTAATAATTTGTATCTTATGGTTACTGTGGTTACTTTTCTTTTAACTATTGTTTGTTTTCCTTAAGGTATATTTATAGGTATATTTTAATTTTTTATAACATTACCATTTTTCCTACCAACCTAGACAGTATTTCACGCCTAAAATATATATCCGATAACTGCATAGTAATCTAGGATAATTTAACATCTAGGACACCAAGACTCTGGCCCCAACAAGTTCAATTTACGACCAGCAACGTTACATAAAACCAGAAACCTCTATAACTGGAGATTCGTCTTGTATCTGGAAGCCAGGGATATATGGAGCAATATCTAGCCAAAGCAGCCACATCTATATACAAACTACTCAGTTACTACCAGGGTCATAAATTATTGAAAAGCATATCGATTCTACTCAACCACTCTAGGAATTATCTTTATAACATAAAATAGTATATCTCGAGAATTAATAACTATAAAATGTTTTATTACTTCTCTGTGTATTATAGTATATATTATATTATGGACCCTCGCTATAAAACTAGTCAAGAAAATAATACACCGACGCAATACTGAGGGTAGAGAAATAAAAAAAAGTTTTTAAAGATACGTATAAAAGAACTATACAAATATGAATGTAATAAAAGATAAATGAAATTGTATTAAAATAAATTAATTACGATAAAAAAAAACAAACAACGACTATATTTATATATAACGACTGTTACTAAACCAACGGTTGTACAAGGAGGTTATTTGGCTGAATCACGCTCGACCGCCAGATTTTTATCTAATGAAAGGTATCCAATTTATAAGGCTGAGTGGACCACAGGAGGGCTCCAGATCCCACGGGGTTGACTCACGACTAAAGTGTAACAGAAAACAATATTCTACCTAGCCGGATTAGAACCGGGTCATTGGAGTTAGTAGCATCGTGCCTTTCCACGCTACCAACGCAGCGTTTTTTTCAATTTCTGAAGCATAAGAAGAAAATATTACTGATTTTATTGTATGAGTTTTGATTCACTAAAAATGTTAAAAAAATAAATAAATAAAGATTTCAGGTAAGTAGACAAAACTTTTTTGAGGTAAATGCAAATCATGTTCATTTTTAGCATCACCTGTTCATATTTTATGCAGCATATATTATATGTACTTAGTAAGCAAGTACTAGAACAACTGTTGTGCAGGGAGGTTAATTGTCAGAATCACGCTCGACCTCCAGATTTTTATCTAATAAAAGGTATCCAATTTATAAGGCTGAGTGGACCACAGGAGGGCTCCAGATCCCACAGGGTTGACTCACGACTAAAGTGTAACAGAAAACAATATTCTACCTAGCCGGATTAGAACCGGGTCATTGGAGTTAGTAGCATCGTGCCTTACCACGCTACCAACGCAGCGTTTTTTTTTTCGATTTTTTTCTTTTTCTGAAGAATAAGAAGAAAATATTACTAATTTTATTGTATGATTTTTGATTCACTAAAAATTAAACAAATTAATAAAGATTTCAGGTAAGTAGACAACACTTTTTTTAGGTAAATGCAAATCATGTTCATTTATATATATATATATTTAAATTGTCTAAAACAATAAGAAAAAAAATCAACTGAACCGGACCAGTATTAAGGATTATACAGCGAAGGCTGTTACCATTTGTGTTACTACAGTTACCATCTTATCACTTCACACATATATATAAACAGTTGAACGTAGATTAATGTGAGTCGGGTGGTGTGGTCAGCACAAAAAATAAAAATACACAAATAAAGGAAACTTATTTATTTGTGCCGACGTTTCGACCTGAATTTCAGGCCTTCATGAAGAGGCTCAAACGAAAATTCCGTTAAAAGCCAATTTTAACGGAATCTTCGTTTGAGTTGTTATTTATTTATTTTATTGTTTTTTGTTCACCGCCCCCTTATCCTTATAGCACACCGCTTCTCCTTATCTATACATTAGTTGATACCAAAGTTTCAATAGCGTTCAATTAATACATATATACATCCTGGAATATAACAATAGCCAAGCATTCCTGGGTATGTTAGTTATTCATAAAAAACATAGTGAATGCAAATACTTTGTTTACTAACATCCAATATCTTGGGTAATTCATATTATTGTTTCTCAAAGGTATCAGTTATTTCAAACAGCCTAATAGCTTTTGCATAATTATTTTACTATGATCAAAAACTTCAAGTGAACATTGAAAATATTTTAATATTCTTTATTATTAATGAAACTCTTAAAGTTTTTTTTTAAAAATCAATAAAGTAGGTTAGCTGAACTATTGCTTCTAAGAAATAATGAACCAAAGCCACAATAAAAAAAAATAATTAATTTTTAATTTTATTTGTTAGAATCGAAGGACGGAGTTGCCTTCAGTGATGGAAAAATGCCGTTTTTGTGCCAAAACATCTATTTAAATATTCTATAATTTTCATGAATTTCAATGTTATTCGGGGTGCTAAATTTAATGGAATGCATTTATTTTTTTTTATTTT
>NW_027109824.1:430199-430672 GCF_000696795.3 Halyomorpha halys
GCTGGCCCTTTCTTCATCAAGGAATCACAGCGACGAAAGGCTGCATTGGGTAAGGCATATATCTGCCTCTTTATTTGTTTCAGCACCAAGGCTGTGCATATTGAAGTGGTTTCACAGTTGAGCACGGATGCTTTCATGGCCTGTTTTGACCGGTTTGTGGCACGACGGGGATTACCGAGCAAGGTATTTTCTGATAATGCAACCAACTTTGTTGGAGCATCAAATCGACTGAGAGAATTGTACAAGTGGTGGGCCTCTACAGAAATCATAGATAAATTGAAGGGATATTTTACACTCAAAGAGGTAGAATGGCATTTCATTCCTCCTTTAGCACCGCACTTCGGGGGACTATGGGAAGCGGGAATTAAATATTGCAAATATCACCTCGTCCGAATCGTTGGTAATCAGCAGACCACCTTTGAAGAGTTGGCAACAATAGTCACCCGCATTGAAGCTGTTCTTAACTCCCGGCC
>NW_027109824.1:430722-432587 GCF_000696795.3 Halyomorpha halys
ATTTTTATGTGTAAAAATATAAATATTAATATTAGAAGAAGATAGTTGACTTGAAGTAGATTGTAGGAAGATATTCCAAGTGGCGGTCGATAAAGCTATCGAAATAGTAAAGGATAACTAGTTATTGTTATCCAACGTTTCGTCCCACTTTGCAGGTATTCATCAGGGCTGTCTGATCGTAGCACAAAGGACAACTTTAGTTGTGTAAATAATTAAGTTTTGTTTATTTGTGCTGACGGACCATTCTCATATCAATATACGGTCAAGTAATATCGATATTTATTCTTATAGGAAAAACTTGGAAGATATTTCAGCGTTGATCTACGCTCTTGATTCTACCAAAATTTCCTTATCAAACCTGACGTAAGATAGAGTTGATTTCAAAAAGTCGATTCTATAATTATCGCGGCTATATATCGATCAGCCACAGTCTTATAGCTGACGCCTCCATTTTTATTTAGCAATAACTAACTTCTTCGCATAGCACAGAAAACTTAGACTGGCTTAAATAATACGATTCCTTCTTTCTTCGTTGAAAAGAGGTAAGAAAATTTATAATTACCTCTAACTTAATAAGAGGATTACATAAATGAATAAACAAAAAAGAAAAAATGACTCAGTAAATTGAAAAATATGTGGTGACAAAGATAATTTGGTTTTCGTTTAGGACCAACTAGACTAAACACAGACCCGGCAATAAATAATTTTGTTTACCTTCTCTTGCTTACATGACTTCTTTAGTACACACAGAGATCTTTTTTCTTTGCGAGGGGGAATCGATTCGCAATCATTAAAACTATCAACACTAGACAACCTTATAGAACATCGAGAAGATGGTTGGGGGTGCGGTCAAAAAGAAACACAAATAACTTGGAGTAACCTATTTAATTGTGCCAACGTTTCGGCTAGAGTTTCTAGCCTTCTTCAGGGCTAAGAACAGAACAAGATAACAACCACAATTAGTATAGAAAATAAAAAAGAAGATGTGAAGAGAGAGAAAGAGTTTCACTGTCTTCTTTATTATTTTCTATACTTACTGTGGTTGTTATCTTGTTCTGTTTTTAGCCCTGAAGAAGGCTAGAAACTTTAGTCGAAACGTTTGTACAATAAAATAGGTTAATACAACTTATTTGTGTTTCTCTTTGACCGCACCCCCAACCATCTTCTCCTCGTACGTCATCCACGGTCAACTATCTCTCATAATTAACTAATAGAACATCGTTTAAAGTAGAGTAAATTTGATAAAATATGAACCCTAATAGAGCTTTTAATATTCAATAGTTTCTGAGATATAGTTTTTAAAAGCAAAATTTCATAAAAAATGCACTGAAAAATCAGTACTTTTTAATTTATTTTGAGAAAACTATCTCAGGAATCAATAAATGTACTGGTGTCTATCAAAATATATGTAGATATGAATGGAATACGGTCCGGGTGCGGTAAAAAAAAACTCAAATAGTAGAATTATACTCTTTTATTGCCAACGTTTCGCCCCATGTTGCAGGGCTTCGTCAGGACTAAAAAAGATACAAACACTATAGTTACAAAAGGAAAAAAAAAAGCAATTTATTTTTATTCTTGTTTTTCTAAATTCTCAAATTTTTTATTTTTTCATTTAATTTATTTATTTATTTTATTTTATTTTATTTTTTTAATTCTTATATTCACTATCCTTCCTGTTTCATTTATATTCATGTATCTATCTTTTAATTTATATTCATGTGTTATCTTTGTTAAAGCCCAAAATTTTGATTTCTGTTTAGGTTAATTTTGTTTTGACAACTTTCCAAGTGACTTTTAATTTTGTTAGTTGTAAGGTTATGTTTATTCATTTATTTTTGTTAACTATAAGTAATTTTAATTTT
>NW_027109824.1:437842-452246 GCF_000696795.3 Halyomorpha halys
CGTGGGGCGAAACGTTGGCTCAATAAAATAGTATAATTATCTACTATTTGAGTTTTTTTTTACCGCACCCGGACCATATTCCATTCATCTATTCACACGGTCAATCAACAATCTTCCTATGTAGATATGTACTGACTAACTATATGCGACCATGTAATAGTTATGTACATATAATTATGTACTGGATAACTATATGTAACCATGTAGTACTAATTGTATGTAGCTATATTCTACCATGTACGTAAGTTTGTAGGATACAATTTTTTAATTAATTGTAAAAATGTATAATAATTCAGGATTGCGGATGTACGTAATGCGGAAATTAACCGTTTCTGATTGCTTTGATTCTATTTCCATTTTTAGTAGAATTATCAGTATAGTTCCAAAAAAAACCACTGTGTGTGTATTTTTTTTACGAGGGTAGATGGGCTAGAACCTATCCGTGTGTGGTAATTTAACCCACTAAAACCACTGCTCTACATCTCTTCCTTCCTCTCTCTGGAACCGTCGTAAGGCATTACTTATGGAGGGAAATGGCTGAGTGCCGCCTCGTTGTTTTCTTAGTATGAGTTTCATTGCCTTGTACTCCTCTCTTAAGGACGTGCTATGTATCGAGGCATTAGCCATTATTACAATAACAATATGCCGTTTATTAAGGTTTTCGCCTTCTGTCTCTATACCTGTAGAGGTAGGAGCCTTTCGAGGAACCTTTTAATGCGTCCCTGGATATATATACACATCTGTGTTTAATATTCCACATCCCCTCATTAGATCTACCAATACTTGTTACAACAAGAACGACAGGTTTTGACGAAGGGTCAAAATCAAATTAAGCAGGTGCAGGCCTTCCTGGACATGTCAAACTTTACCACCCCCTCTCGGGCCTAGGGAGGGGGACGCCTACCTCGGGAGCGTTCTGTCACCTATGGCCAATGAGGAATTAGATTCAAAAATAAGGTAACGCCCCAAAAAGGGAAGTGGGAGAAAAGGGAAAGGACAACTAGACCAGAAAGAAGAGCAGTGAAAAGGAAGACTTAGACGAAAAAGGACCAGGCAGAGAGAGAAGAGCAGGACTTGAAGAAGTTCTAAGAAGAGCTCTTCAGAAATGGAACTTCCAGGCTGAGATGATAGCCACGATTACAACACGACACCTACGGAACCACATCCCACGGCATGAATCAGCCGCAATAAGTATAAATTAAAAAATAAATAATGACATAATAATCGATATTTTATGGCAACCATCTGAATCATTACAATCATTTTAATAACAGTAATAAATTGTAAATAAATACTTAGTCTCTTTATGTAGTTTATATACTATTATATAACCCATTATACCACTCCATATTATATTATATAATTAATAGTTTTTACAACATTTTATAAATATAAAGGTATTTAATTGGTAAATTGGTGTTTATCGCCATCAGTGATAATCCTGGCATCCAGATTAGATCTCAAGGCAGTATATAGCAGACGGCTACTACCGCGAATGTAATGCAAGCGAACATATGTACTCCGCAGTCTGACATTCCGCGGTGTTGTCCATTTTGAATCATTATTGGTAGGCTCTAAAGCATCCATGTCGGGTCAACAATTAGGTTACATAGAACCTAACCATGCCGGCGACCATACCACAAACTATATTATCCTGTGTGTGTAATCTTAAAAAAAGTTGAACAACTGTACAAGAATTTTTTTTTATAAAGCTATAATAAAGCTTTCTATGATATATGACTATGTGCCTCTTCCTTTTAATGGCACCATAGAGAGCAGGATCCAGGATTAAAGATTAAACGCATGAATGGCCATGACAAAAGAGGAATTACATGAGAAGATTCATCAGTCATCATCACAAAGGGAAAGGTCATCACTGAGCTTCAGCAGGCAAAGGTAACTTCACAACTGTCCAACATCTATATTCCCTTCTAATGTTGAATATTATTTATGAATGATAGTTTTATTGTTGCGATCTGTAATAATAATAATAATAATAATAATAATAATAATAATAGATGAGGAGAAGATGGTTGGGGGTGCGGTCAATGAAAAACACAAATAAGTATGATTAACTTATTTTAATGTGCCGACGTTTCGTCTAGAGTTTCTAGCCTTCTTCAGGGCTAAAAACAAAACAAGATAACAACCACAGTAAGTATAGAAAAATATAAAAAGAAAGTATAAACAGAATAATTTTACAAAATAGTATAGTATGTAATTGTAATTGTATGTGTAAAATTATTCTGTTTATACTTTCTTTTTATATTTTCTATACTTACTGTGGTTGTTATCTTGTTTTGTTTTTAGCCCTGAAGAAGGCTAGAAACTCTAGGCGAAACGTCGGCACATTAAAATAAGTTAATCATACTTATTTGTGTTTTTCATTGACCGCACCCCCAACCATCTTCTCCTCATTTATCATCCACGGTCAACTGTCTCTCATAATTAATAATAATAATAATAAATCAATAAAAGCGATCAAATTATGAAGAAGATAGATCGAATTGCCAACGCAGCTCCCTCTCTTTGTATTTTTCTACTATTTATTTCAACCTGTCCCCGATACAGAGAGATAATGGAATATTGTAGTGTTCATCGACAACTCTCCAAGGCCTGAACAGTGAGAAAAACATTAGCATACAGAACGTTCACTCAAGATATAACTGATGCTCCTTATTACGTTACAAATAAGCTCATTCACAATGACCTTAACATCCCATTCATTGCAGATTTGGCCCAAAACAGATATGCGAGTTAAGGAACCAGTATTATCAATTCAAACAATTGCCCCTTGCCCAACTGTAGGTTCAGTCACTTTAGACATATGGTTCCATGTGTTCACATTTCCTAACAAAAAGAAACTCAATAAAAACAACTACGTTTCCAAAAGGCCCTTGAGACCATTCTTACAACCCTTTCAAGTATCCTATATCAAAAAGCAAGGGCCTGGTACTTAAGCAGGTACATGCTGTCATCTAACAATGGACTTGCATCAGTCAAACTATTATATGGTTAACATATGTAAGTCAGTGCACAAAAGTCTTAGGTCATGGTCCCTTTCTTAGAAATCAGACCTCCCAACTTCTCGCCACGCCTTTTCCCCCTTCCGGATACTTTACTTTTAAATCTCATAGGCTCTCTACCTCCCCCACCTAGTCTCCTAAAATTATCCGATTGGTCAAAACCCCTTCTCCTATTTCACTATTTTTTCACTTCCCAAGTGTTTATATATATTTTCTAGACTAGATAGCTAAGAAGATATAAGTTACAAGATAGAGACTGAGTAACAGTAACATGTAGTTCTTGTAAATATATTAGAATAAAGTCATTTTAGTCTTCACTGATTTTTTATGATATGTAATTTGCGTCTTTTCATTCCAAACTAAGTAGAATTAATGGGAAAGGACCCATTCTAACCCATTAATTCTTAATCTCTCATCCTTAACAATCCCTAATAATCCTCCGAGGCGTCTGAAAAGAAGATGGCCACGGGACCTTCTAATTTAAATTAATGCTTGAAGTACCACCAATGGTTGGTTCCTTCCCAAGATTTTCAAGTGTATATGAAAAATACAACATATTTACTTATTGTATTTACTATTTGTACAGTTGTAACTCTTATTAAATAAATAAAAAAAAAGTTATGAGATTGTTTACACTGGTGCGGGTCTGAATTGTCCATTGTGAATTATAACTATTCATTATCAAGAATTATCTTATCATAATCAGCAAATATCATCCATCTTATCATAATCAGCAAATATCATCCATCTTATCATACTCAGTAAATATCATCTATCTTTAATCACCTATCATTAGCCATTATCACATTTTATAATCGATGTAAAAGTCATATACAGGGGTGAGGTCAAAAAGGAACCAAAATTGTTAACAACTATTGATTTTTAGTATTATTAATATTTACCAACTATTTTTTTCCTACTTATTTATTTTCTCTTTCTGTATTTTCAGTTACAAGGGCAATAATAACCATCCGTGGTTTTGCCCTTAAATCCAAACAACAACAACTTTAGCCTTTGGAAAGAGTCCAATACTGAAGTTCTTTATCGGATGATGACTGAATTTATTTTTTTTTTTTTTATCCTTTGAATATGTTGAAGAATGTTTAAGGGATTACTTTGGAGAAAAGATATAAAACTGTGGTTAGGCACCAACCACTTAGCTAACTTACACTGAAATTACAAATTATAATAAGTTCCTATTTACATCCGTTCAATTGAGGCAATATCTACTTTCGACTTTTATAATTGAATTAAATCCCTAATTTTAACTAACGGACATCTCTCCCAACGGACAATTTTCAGAAGTTCCAATCTAAATTATAGCAATTGCAGTATAAGCTTTTTTTTACTTTGGCTTACCTATATACAGTAAGGGGAAATATTTCCATCGTGTAAATTCCGAATTCGATTTTTCGACGGAAATATACGTTTCAATGACATAATCAAATTGTCTGTGTGAACAAAACTGCAAAGTCACGTGAAACTAAAATTACAAATTAGGGCTTTGTATTCCTGTGATATTAGAGCAACTTTTTCGTTAAAATCGATCAGCCGAAAGTACAACATTATAGTATCGATTTTTCACAGCTTAAAAAAAAAAATTGTAAGGTAAATCAGTACCTAAAACTTGAAACGGTGTGTACGATGGTAAGTGAAAGTAATGAGCACAAAGCACCATTTATTTATTATTATTTTTTTTGAAGTTTTGAGAACAATCATTTATTTGGTTTGGGTTAAGGAAATCGATTGCATTTTATATTTAAAGATCTTCTCTCTCGTGCCTCTGACAAACTACGAGTTTTTATTTGCTTGAATCGTTCTTTTGGCAGAGCTATAAGTTAGGGGAAAGTTTGGTTGGGGCTGGAGAGAACCTCAGCTATTTCGTTTCCATTAACATGGAAGCGCAAAGGACCCAATCGCAGCACTACATGAGATCCTCTTAGCTGTAGCAGCCCCAAGATCCTTCGGCACTCCAAGACCGCTGGTGAGTCGGAAGTAAGATTCTGGCCATTTCATGAATCGAAGAAAATAGCTGACGTTCCGAGGTTTCGAGATCAATAAAAGATTAACATATTTTTAACCTATCTGTATGAAGTACACCTTCAACTAAAGACCAGACGCACATTCACTTGATTAGCTGGTGGGATGTAGTGAACTGTATATAATGGAAATAAAACATGGTTAACTGAATGAAAAATTTATTTTCTAACTTACAGGTAGTAGGGGGTGGCCGAAATAAAACATTAGCTGTTAGATATGTTAATGAATTTGGAATAACGAGGCTATGGAAAATTACAGATTTAATGATGTGGTTGATGATGATCTTCATTTCTGTATCCTGCAATAAAAGGAAGCAACTCTGTGGAGCATTAATTATATAATTCAGATAGTGGAGTATTGTCTGGGGATTTGTAAGTGTTAACTAATTAAAAGTAAAAGTTCAAGATGTCTTGAGTCTTGAGTCTTGACAGCGTGAAGTAATATTTTCAATACCCCGCCAGGTAAAACTTTGGTCCCTAAACGAGAAATGTTTTGAGATATAGATAGCAAATAAGAAACTTATTTTTTGAAAATTTCATAGTATACAAATTTAATTCTGTTATTTATTTTTCTCTAATTAATCAATTACTCTTTTCTGTTTACCTTATGATGGACATCTTAAATTACCTTACACGATCATGTACTGTCTGCCCAGAGAATCATGTGATAAGATTTCCCTGTACATTTTGTACATATAGAATAAGGATCAAAATTGATAAATGCTTACTTTGTCACAAATAAAATCATACATGACGACCTTAATGTTCCCTAAGTAACTGATCTAGCCCGAACCAGATATCACTCCTTCCATTATAAACTCCCTAACCACTCAAACCCCCTAGTTTCTAATCTTGTATCCTCTTCCATTCCTGACAATCCTCCGAGGCACCTGAAAAGAAGATGGCCACTAGACCAGCTAATGTAAAATGTCATTAGAGTGCTTGGTAGCACTATACTATTGGTATGGGTAGTTTCTCTACACGCCTGTAAAACTCCAATTTAACCTAGATCAGATTTACTAAATGCATTATAATGTACAGTTGTAAATAGCAATAAATAAATATTTTAAAAAACATTGATAAAGTTACGTTTTGTGGAGATATATGATTATCTTGTACTGATACTGGTATACGTGGAAATAACTTGTCTGGTAAGTGGGGTTTTGATCCATTTGTCGCCGACTACTTCTTTGAGGTTACTGCCTTGTTTATCAACTGGTATACTAGGCTTTTATATATGCAAATCCTATCTCCTATTAGTGGTCTTTGTCCATCAAGTTAATGATTTACTTTGAGGAAGAAAAATTGAATAGTCGGTGAATGATTGAATATTGACTGGAAAGTTAAAGTTATTCAGAAGAATAATTTATGCAATATCAGAAAAAAATGTACTGTCTGTCCTATTGCGGCTAATGGATAAATAAATAGTCGACATTTTTCTCGAATAATTTTAATAAATTTTTGTAGGCAATACAATGCAACTGTAGGTAGTTATAATCTTTGAGTTATAATTGTATTAATCAATATTACAACTATAGGGGGTGACGGTAGCAGCGTGGTGACGCGCCTGTCTGCCAACCCATAGATTGCGAGTTCGACCCCGGCCCTACCCGGGATTTTTTCAAGCAAAAAATTATGCAATACTCACTCACAACCGCCCCTGGGCATTTGTGAGGCACGTTAGCCAATGGGTGGCAATCACAAAAATAGGCGTGGGACTGACGGACCCATCATATGAATACCACGTCAGGAAACGCGCGATGTATCTCTTAAGTACATTGCGCGAGGCCTTGGACTTCCACGGTCTGT
Organism: Halyomorpha halys; assembly: GCF_000696795.3. Classification (NCBI taxonomy): domain Eukaryota; kingdom Metazoa; phylum Arthropoda; class Insecta; order Hemiptera; family Pentatomidae; genus Halyomorpha; species Halyomorpha halys. Next base: position 444,717 of record NW_027109824.1, read on the forward strand.
CGCGGTAATGGAAAAAATATATTACAACTATTTGAAGAATGAAAATCATGATATAGTAAGTTTTTATTTTTTTTTTAAATCTCATTAATATTAATTTCTAAGTCATTTAATTATTATCTAATCATGTTTCCTGTTATGTTATGCTTAGGTAGTAAAGTATTATTTTTTATGTTTTGAGAAGATTTCGTTTTAATGTACCAGTAATAATAGAACCCCTTTTATCCGGGGTGTTGATGGATGTTGAGGTGTCGTCGGAAATGTTTTTTTTTTTTCTTCAAAATATATCATGAACAGTTTGCTTGCTTGATACTCATTACTGATAAGTGAAATTACTATTCTATTCTTCCCTCACTCCTTGATTTCTCTATAATTTTCTCATTTCTTGATTACATTCATTCCTCTTCTGCTCCAGGAAAGATGGGGGGGGGAACTACTGTTGGCAAAAACCAAGATAGCCCTCTAGTGCCCAGGTTCCACTGAGAGGGCTGGAGGAGGTAAGCTTTTGTTGTTGGCCTAATGAGGCGCTTGTAGCGTCTTTTTTATGAGAACCCCTCCAATCCATTTCAGGCTTTCGGTTAACCTTAAATTATTCGAAACACTATCATTTTTTTTAAATCTGACTTTGATATAGTCAGATATAACGTGTGCCGGCATTATAATTGATGTCCATAGATTCAGTATTTTCAATTGTACTAATAAAATAAAATTAGGCAGGGGTTTTTTATTTAGAAGACCGTGAAATACTGTTACAAAGTCGTAAGATCCAATATCTTGAAACCCTTTTATGACCTCCTCTACCAGGAAGTTTATGAGTTATGAGTTGGTACTGCAACTGAAATTTTTATCCCTGCTTACTAGCTGAAACGTGGAACATTTTGTTTATTAATTAAGAGAGGAGAAATAATTTTGCCTTTAAAGTTTAACAAGCAAGGGTTAATAATATTTTTACATCATGAAGTATGCTATAAAAAATATTTTTAATTCATCTTATAGTGAGTGTTAATGGCTAACGCGACTGGCTACAAGTTAATTGATTAAATGTTTTTAGTTGAATTTATAAAATGTCCAGAATGAAGATTAGTCGATTATAGAAGGAATTTATTGTGAAAAATTCCAATTATGCAGAATTCCGAAAGGTCTCTTTTTAATATTAACAAGTTGACATTTTGTACGTTCGCATCTTTTCATATTCACATTTTTTCTAAATTACCTTTTTCCAAGAAGAAAATATTTTCAGAGAAATAATTAAAATTTAAAATTGCCAGAGCTGTCGCTGAAGTATGCCCGATTGCCTCCTCGTTAACCTAACATCAAATTGAAACTCTATTTTTTTCTCTTAGAAAAAATATTCTCCTTTGCAGAATGTATCTTAATTAGATTTTATCGATTAGTCTGTCCTGATAATTGAAATAGATAGTGAACGCCCTTAAAATAATATCTTCTTAACTGATTGTCTTTATGAATTATTTTATAGAAATAAACGAATTAAATGCAATTAAAAAACAAAGAAAAATGAAATCGCTTCCCAAAATTAAACCATAAAATCATAATTACAGACAGGCCAAAGGGACAATAATAGGCAATAAGATTTTATTAATTATATATTTAAGTCATGTATATGTCTAAGTGTCCTATTTCGTTCAATGGGTGGGTGCCCTATTTCGCTCAACGGGTGGGTGTCCTATTTCGTTCAACGGGAGGGTATTCTAGTTTGTTTAATAGGTGGGTGGCCTATTTCGTTCAACGGGTGGGTGTCCTATTTCGTTCAATAGGTGGGTGTCCTATTTCCTTCAATGGGTGGGTGTCCTATTTTGTTCAATTGGTGGGTGTCCTATTTTGTTCAATAGGTGTGCGTCATGCTTTCTTTAATAGGTAGGTGGCCTATTTTGTAATTTATTTTCCTTTTCCCTAGACCTTTATTTCTAATTTCCCTTACTTTCTGTCTTTTAGTATGTACTTTGTTTTTTTTATATTTCTCTTTTTCTACTTCTTTGTTTGTTATTATTTCTATTTTCACTATATCTCTAATATTTTTTTGCATTTCTAGTTATATATAATTTTTACATTAAATTTTATTTGAATTTACTTTATCGATTTATTTAGGTGATTAAAAGTTATTTAAATTTTTTAAAAGAAATCAGAGGCCGGTGTAGTGCGGAAATTTTGAGCTAAAACATTTTATTTTCTGATTTTTTTGATAATTATTTTAAGAGTTTTTTGAGGTGCTAAAACCGAATATTCTCAACTGGCATTCTAAAAGGCAGGTCTTAGACAGTTCCATTAGCCCAATGGTCACTTATGGATGCGAAGTGTGGTCACTGACTATAGCTCAGAAGAGGAAATTACAGGTGTGGCAAAATAATATTGGAAGAAGCATAGTGAATGCGAGGAAAAGAGATCGAATAAGAAATACTCACTGACGCACTGACGATGACAAGATTGAGCAAATGAAAATGGGCAGGGCATCTCCTTCGGTGCGAAGATGACAGATGGTCAAAAATTGCCACAGAATGGAATCAATATGACCTTCAAAGAAGAAGAGGACGTAAAAAAGAAAATTAGAAGCGATATGGTCAAGAGGATGGCAATACCCCTCTGGTGGAGAGCTGCTAGGAACAGGGATGTAAGGAAGAAGAAATGGAAAGAACTCGCCTCCCAATAGGGCTGGACACCCCGGGAAGTGCTCACTATTATTCCCGAAAGGGAAGGCCTATGTAGGAAAGGATACAGAAATATGGAAAGAAAATTGATAGAAGTTAATGCTTTGTCAATTATTATATATATAAATTTATTTATTTTTTTGTATCTTCCTTAAATGTTTATATTGTATTTTGTATGATTTTTATTTATTGCATAAATAAAAGGATATTTCATTTCATAGTATAGTACCGATACTATCGACTGACCTGAAGGTAACCCTGGATGCGACTGCAGGGTTCCAGGTTGAGGAGAGCTGAGGCCGAGTTCCTGATGTCCATGGAAGGGCAGACCCTGGCCGCCCCGAAGTAGGCCAACCAGAGGACGTAGAGCCCCAGGGCAGCCTGCATTGCCTCACATCCTACGTCTGCAACAATATACAATATTATAGTTTACAACTTACAATCATATATAATTATATTCATGTATTTAAAATGGATTCACTAAAATTAGCAAGAAAAGACTCGAAATACAATTCAAGCCATATCATAAAACATAAATTTGCCTCCTTTTTAAGGGAATCTACACGGATGGATCTAAAAGATCAGATTCAAGTTCTTTTAATTCAAAATACTTTTCAAAACAACTCCCAAAAAAATTTAAATTAAGTCCCTAAGAAATTAATCAAGATATTCATAATTGAGAAATAGATCCTCAATGGAGGGCTTACAAACAAAAATACCAGGAAACTGGGTGGGTACTGGAAAAAAAAGAGGAAATAGACTTGAACCTCTGGAACAAAAGAAGTCAAGATCTTATTTTCAGGCACTGAGCGTAGCAATCGTCTAGACTCTTGACCTTCAAAGACACAATGAAGTAGGTCTTTTCCAGTCATAGTCCAATAACAACATCATCAATATAAAAAAGTTGGCCTTGATAGGATTTTTGCTAATGAAATAAAGAGGAAAATTGACAAAAATGTAGTTATGATAAATAATTTTTAAATGCTTGAACTGAGTGGAGGAAGGTTACAAGCATTGTTGTGATAAAAGTTTAAGAATTAGTGTCTATTGATGAATGATTTTGACTTTGTTTTAATATGATATTTGACTAATAAGGTAATTAAACATATGTGGGATATACTAATTAACAAAAAAAAAAAACCTTTAACCAAAGGTTTTAATGTTTCATAGATATTGATGTTTTTGACCTGGGCAGAATAGCCTACATGAAGTTAGAGTTGTTTAAATTATATGGTTTCAAAGTTGTATTAAGGTAAGGTAAATTATGAATAATAATGTTAAGTCATTGAATTGTTTGTAGGATCATACATGTAATGGAAACTGTTTTGTAGTAGATTGTCCCTGAAGATGGCCGGATTGGCAGAAACGTCGGACTTACAAGAGAAATAAAAGGTTTTGAGACTATAATGGATAAAATTTGAATTATTTATTAAAAAGTTACCAGTCTCAAGAAAAAAATAAGATTATAAATAAAAAAGGAATTTTTTGGGAACGGGGAGGATAGTGGGATATTCTTACTCCTGGTTCCTAATTGTTACAACTACTTTTTAACCTAATAGTAGGCCAAGCATTGCTTTCCTGCTGCTATACTCGAGCTATATACATAAATTGAACACTATTTAAACTTTGATATTAGTTAGTATATAGGTGAAGTGATAAGGTGGTAACTATAGTAATATACATTCATATATACAGCTAACTTTAAGGTACAATCCAAAATACCTTGGATTGACATTAGACAAACGACTTACATGGACTCCCCACATAAAAATAACAAAACAAAAGCTAAATTTCCGACTTAAATTATTATTTCATCTTTTAAATAAACGATCAAAATTACCACTTTCAGAAAAACTAAAGATTTATACTTACCTTCTCAGACCAATTTGGACTTACGGCGCACAAATTTATGGATATGCCAAAAAAACTAACTTACTGAAACTGCAACAGTTTCAATCAAAATTACTAAGACTGATCAGTAGTGCTCCCCCCTACATCAGTAACAAGAACTTACACAAAGACTTACGAACTGCCTACGTACAAACAACCATTAAATCATTATATAAACGGTTTCACGACGCACTTCCAACACACACTAACCCTCTAATTCAAGGACTATCAACACTAGACTTAGCAGATACGAGACGACGTTTACGAAGGAGCTGGAATAGGGACCTCTTAAATTGATTTTTAAATTTCAATTTTAATGGAGAGGCATCATTGGATGACCTTAACCTTCATGCCTTCATGACTTTTTTTTTTTTTTTCTTTTTTTTTTCTCTCTCTCTCTCTCTTTCTCTCTACATCTCATTCTCTGGTTGTAAAAATACTTTTACAGTTGTGAATAAACTTAATAAAGTAAAAAAAAAAAAAAAAAAAAGGTACAATCCATAGTGCTGGACCTAGGTAATTTTTTTTCCTCCATTGCGATGATTTATTTATCCATCATGTTGAGTGAGCTATCAAAGTGTAGTGACAGGTTTTTTAAGAGTGAAACAAAGTTGAAGTTCGTTTTTAGTACCTCAAAAAACGGAAAATGTTTGTTTTCCTCTCTCTCTTCGCCATACACAGGCCTTTGATTACATTTGAAATAAAAATAAATAAATTAACTTAAACAAGACTTAACCAATCTATACCAAATAGTGGGTTTGAAGTGTATAGTAAACAGCATCAAAGGGCAGAAACCGGATTTAATTAAAAAAATTAATAGAACGTTTGAAAAGTATTTCTTTATTTGAAATTAGTTAGAAACCCAGGAATTGGAAATAATTAAGAGAAGTTATCAATGATTATATAAACAATAACGGCTACCAGAATAAAAAGTTAGGGAAAGTTTATACATATATATAAAATTAAAAATTATAATTTTTAATTTCTCTGAAAAATGGTATTTGAGGGTAACAGACGACGCTAATTGTTCCGGTAACCTACGGCAACGGAAAGGTGAATCAGAAAGGCTTTGGACCAGTAGCGCCCATGTGGCCAGCATCAAAAGTTTGCCTCCTCCAACGCTCTTGGTAGCTAGAGAAGCAAGCCGAGAAGAGTGTGAGAGAGCCATCTTGTCTTGAGAAGCAGTTCATCATTTTCTTTGTCTCTGACATCAGGAATCCACCACGAGTGAGTAAAACTCTTTGAGTTGTTCCCAGCAGTAGAGAGGAGAAAGGATTAGGGATGCAGAGGGGAGAGAGAACCATGGAGTAAGTCCACCTACCAAATAATTAACATGCACCACCACTTGGCAATCATCATCAACCACCTCAATTTTATATCTACAATTCCACAGCCTATCATTCAAAATTTTACTAACCATTTAATCACAAATGTTTTCTTTCGGCCACCCACTAGACCATCTGTAACTTAACAATAGAATTTTATTCTTCATTTAACCATATTCATTTTTCATTTATACAGTCCACTTCAACCCAACCAGCAAACCAAAAATGAAGTGTGTCCGGCAATTTCAGTTGAGGGCATGCTTCATACACTAATAACTATTATAATTTGCTTTTTTTTTTAAATTATATTATTGATTTTTTTTTACTGAAATCCTCATTATGTATTTTTAGTGAATAAAAGAAACATTTAATAGAATCAGTATTATAAATAGTTTTCTTATTTTTCAGAAAGAGACAAGATTGCTATAGAATAACAAATAAAACAATATATACTTTCTGAGAGACGCGCCAAAAATACTTTGTTTTGTTAATAATTTTCTTTTAACAAAAAAATCAAAAACAGCCTATATCCTTCCTTAGAAAATCTTAAATATTTAGCTAAAAACCCCATCAATATCGGATGAACAATATGACAGTGCGTAAAGTACTAACAAACATATATTGCTTTTTATATTTCAAATTTGTCTGATACCCAAATGTTATAGCATACGATAGCAATTACTTAAAATGCACCTCTAAGTAACCTAATTTTTCCGGTAAGGGGTCAGGAGATGATGTGGTCAACTCAGTGGTTCAATTTTCGCAAACTATTATGCTATAGAAACCTCAGTGGTGAACAGTTAAAAGAGATTTTGAATGAACAAACCCTCTGCTCTCTGCTAACGTGCTAAATGTATCAAAAGCCTATTCAATAATAATGATAGCGAACCCAAAACATCAATGCTGATACTACCAATCACGACAGTCTAAATCTACGCAATCCTCCCACCTACTTTTCGGTCTAACCCTCGGAATTTTATTCGTCAACTCAGTGTTTATTAACATTTTAGAAATCCGCTCGTTACTAAGCCCTACAACCTTATTGGCCGCAATGCTATAACCTCACTTATGTTTATTTAATTTCCTTAATTTTTTGGGTGGTAAAATACCGGTGCATGATGATGATTTAGTATTATTGGGTGATGATAAAGACACTGTAGAACTAAATATCACTGCGTTAATAAATTCCAGTAAAGAACTAGCTCTCGAAATAAATACAAAAAAAAAAAAAAAATATTGTTAGCAGTAGAAACGCGAGCAATTTCGGCCATACAGATATAGGTGGAAATACGTTTGAACAGATAGATAGGTTAAAGTATTTAGAATGAGGTGTAGATAGTTGACCGTAGATTAATGATTGGAGAAGTTGGTCGGGGGGTGTGGTCAGCAAAGAACAACATAAATAAACAAAATAAGCAACTCACTATTTTTCATTGTCTGTCATAATGTTCAATTTGTAGATTCCATTTATTTATTTAATTTTTCAGTTTTTTTAGACACTACTTGCATATCTTATATTATACATATTTTCTTACCTACATGGTATTATATTTCATCTGTCACTGTTTTCAATTTACTACCATACAATTCCACGAATATCAATCAATTAAAATTTTGTACTATTCAATTATCAGTTATCAATTTTTTATCATTTA
>NW_027109824.1:452366-454609 GCF_000696795.3 Halyomorpha halys
AATTGTATGTTACTCTAAATGTTGTTGTTATCTCTTTTGTTCTATAGCCCTGATGAAGACTTGAAACTCAGGTCGAAACGTCGGCATAAAATAAATAAATATGGTTTTGTTTACTTATCATATTTATTATTATATCATATTTACTAATCATTAAAGTATTTAGGTTCTAAGGTATCTAGAAAAAACGAAATTGATGAGGAAATAAAAGCTAGGTTGAAGGCAAGAAATGCTTAGTAAATTTAAATACAGTAAAGTAAATTTTAAATAAAGATAAATACACTGATTCTGCTTTATAATATAATGATAATTGAAAAGTAAACAGTTCGGATGAGAATCTCATAATAAACTCCTATTCATAATGAAGAGAATATTGTTGACTATAGATAATATGATGATTTGGAATTATTGGGTGATGATAAAGAAACTATAGAACTAAATACAACCACGCTAATAAACTCCAATAAGGAACCAGGTCTTGAAATAAATAAAGATAAAATAAATACATGGTCAGCAGTAGAAACGCGAGCAATTTCGGTGGTATAGATATATCTCGCGGAGGAAATACGTTTGAACAGGTCTGAGAGCAATATAAATAAGTAAATACTAATTTATTACTTATAACAACATCCATATAGTCTCAACACTTTTTTATTATCTTTACACTCCTACGTTTCAGCCATTCCGGCTATTTTTAATGATCTTATTCACACTATCACATTATTGATTGCCTGAGGATATAGCGATTAGGTGAAAGATAAATTGTAAACTAATTATTATAGTAAATGTAACTGTGAAAATAATAAGTAGCTGATTACTGATAAAAATTAACAAAGGCATAATGACCTGCAATAATTTTATAACTAATTCTTACTAACTCCTGTAAACGAGATCCCTGAAAATGGCCGGAATGGCTGAAACGTAGGAGTGTTAAGATAATAAAAATGTGTTAAGACTATATGTATGTTCATGTTATAGCTAATAAACAATTATGTCTCTAACGAGAATTTGTATTCTTTATAAAAATATATTTTGATTGGAGAAGTTTGTTGGGGGTGCGGTCAGCAAAGAACAACATAAATAAACAAAACCATATTTATTTATTTTATACCGACGTTTCGACCTGAGTTTCATGTCTTCATCAGGGGTTGTGGCGTAGAAGGTAAGCTTGCAACTGGATATCAGTTAAAAATATATTTATTCGTGCCAACGTTTCGGTCGGTATAAGTTGAAGAAACAGTATTTTGAACAGCACTTGTAAAGGTAAGGAGGAAAAAAAAAAAACTTGTTACAGAAATTGAAAATATAATTCAACCTACAAATATCCGGAAAGTTTCAAAGGAAATTAAAAAACTTTCAGAGGAAGGCAATAAAAGAAACTTTTAGAAAGAAAACAAAATTTAAGGCTAAGAAATCACAAAAGTTGGCGACGGCACATAAAAACAAATCAATAACTGACGGAGTTATCTCATTTACTGGGTATTTTAACAGGAATATGTAGTTGTATGTAACATACAATGGATTGAAATATTTAAGGCAACCAAAACAGTTTTATTTATTTACTGACATTTACAAATGTAAGTTTACTTGTTAACTCAAACAAGTAAATTTGAAGTAAGATCATAACGGTATGATTGCTACCCATTGGTAGCACCCTAAAATTTTTACAATATAAGGTCACGAGGCCATCTTCTCTTCAGGCGCCTAGGGGATTGCCAGGAATGGAAGAGGAAGCAAGGTTGTTCCTCTAGTGGTTTGGGTGGTTAGGGAGTTTTTTATGGAAGGAGTGATATCGGGTTCGGGCTAGATCGGTTACATAGGGAACATTTAGGTCTTTATGGATCGTTTTATTTGTAACAAAGTAAGGAGCATTAAGGGTTTTACGTAGGATTTTGGATTGTAAGGATTGGATACGAGAGAAATTCAAAGGTTTAGTGCTGCCCAAAAACCTCAACTCCGCATATCCAGATCATTATCATGTAGATCAGTCTTATGTAATGAGTTGGAAGTTTGGACCATAAACCAAAAAGTAATATGTGTACATTGGTGAAAAAATAAAATAGTAATTTTCTTAACCCACTTAGTGTGGGATGAAAAAGAGGTACGGCTGTATTTCACGAAATTAAAAAAAAGTCTCATAAACAAAAAATATTTACATAATTCAAAACGCGGTGTATTAAGGAGGAAATATATAATAAAACAATGACACTAATTTTTCTATGTTTACAGAAAATTATATATATATA
>NW_027109824.1:458064-460077 GCF_000696795.3 Halyomorpha halys
ATATAAAATAAAGGTATAAATGTTCATAGAAAAAATAAAAATTGACTTCTCCCAAACAAAACATGTTCACACAAACGAAAATTCATCTATTCATCATTACTTCATAAAGGCAGTTTATTACAAAGTATATAATTTGCATTTCAAATATATTTTGTAACAAAATAAATAATTTTGCACAATAAGAATAAAGAATAACTCCGGGGCTTACGGACGGATTACCTCTCCCGTTATTTATATTGTGCTATGTATCGAGGCATTAGTCATGATTACAAAAATATGTCGTTTATTAAGGTTTTTTGCTATCTCTCCCCGATACCTGGTTAGGGTAGGAGTCTCTTACTGCGTCCCCGGATATGAAAACATCTGAGTTAAGTTTGTCAAATTACCAGAGGCCCCTGAGAAAATTAGATTGGCTAACCTTTAAGTGTTCTAACAAAAATGACAGATTTGACGAGGGAGCGGAATTGAGTTAAGCACCTGCAGGCCCTTCCTGTACATGTCAAACTTTACAACCCCCTCTCGGGCCTGGGGAAGGGAACGCCTTCCTCGGGAGCGGTCACCGATGGCCAATGAAAAATGAGATTCAAAAATAAGGTAACGCCCTAAAAGGGAAGTGGGAGCAAACACAGGAAATCTAGATCAGTCAAGAAGAACAGTCAATAGAAAGGCTTAGACGGGTGAGGCAGAAGCCGCAGCTTAGCAAGAGCACTTCCACCAGACGAAGTCGTAAGAAGGGCCACGAGACCTGGACATCCCTTATGAACGACACCTACGGCACTACATCCCACGGCATCAGCAGCTATGAGTATAAATTAACCAATAATGTAATAATCCATATTTTATGGCAACCTTTATCAGAATCATTTTAATTGTAGTAATAAATTGTAAATAAATAGTTAATCTCCTTATGTAGTTTATATACTATTATATAACCCAATATACCACCCTTTATTATACTATATAATTAATGGTAACAACATTTTATAAATATAAAGGTATTTAATTGGTAAACCGGTAAACACACAAATAGCCTTAGGAAAAGAATCCAATCATAATAATAGTTTTTAAGGACTCAATATATAATTAATTAATTAACTTATTTTTGGATAATTGGCTTCAGGTTATGCGATTGAATTTCCATAGCATACATAGCAATTGTTATAAAAAAATATATATTATTTATTTTTTAATTCTCGATAAAAGTGTTAAGGTCTAGGGGTAAGGATGATTGAAATAACGCAAGAGCTTTCAGAGAAGGTTGCCAAAGGCGTTTAATCCATCTTATCGGAAAGAGTGAATTATAAAAAAAATCTATAATGTTAGAAGGTGCCAGCCAGCTTCCACTATTATAGATTTTTTTTTTTTTTTTTAGTTTTAAAAGCTTTTTCTACACCTCCCTATACATAAAGGTTCATACATATTCATCAACCCCCTTGATTTGCTATAGCACCGTATGCTGTCGCCACCATCTGAAAATGAAAAAAAAATCACTGCTGTATTATAAATATTATATTTATTATTATTGTGAGTCGTATATATTTAGTTTTACGTAAGGTAAGAGACAGGCATTTATCATTTAAACAACTTTAGGCAACTTTTTCCTTGTCTAGACTATTGACATACGTCACTTTTGACCTAAGGTAAAATATGGCTGGATTCTAGAAAAAGAAACCACATAAATAACTTCTTTCTATGAAGAGCCCTTTATATCTTTTTATTTCTCATTGGTACAGGACAGCTTGGCCCAACCCTAGGTAATTATTTCACTCGTTGCTAAGCCCTAAGAAAGGATTCACCCTCCTTCTAGACACGCCCTTTTTCCTCCTCCCAGATATTTATTTCTAATTTCAGAGGCTCTCAAGGTGCCGCCCGATTTCCATAATTATATGTTTTAATCCCCTTGCACTTTTTCTCTTCCTACCCCCTCTCCTCAAAAGTACATATATATTTTGTTAGCTCTGGCAACCTGGATCGGAGAGAGAGAGGGAGAGAGGGAGGGGGAGAGAGAGAGAG
>NW_027109824.1:460218-462637 GCF_000696795.3 Halyomorpha halys
TCACATAGTTCCTGAGATATAATTTCTCAAAATAAATTAACTAACTACTAATCTCTCAGTAGATTTTTAAGAAATTTTGCTTTTTAAAAACCTATATCTCCAGAACTATGGTACGTAAATAGCTCTTTTAGGGATAATATTTCAGCAAATTTGCTATTCATATTCCTAGAACATAGAAATGATTTCGGTTTTCTTAAAAAAGAATGGCCAATAGGAATAAGATTTAAACCAGATAATCTGTTATACATACAAAAAAATTCCCAAAGAAGTAATTATTTAAAGAGAAAAATTAAGTGAAACAGAATTATAAATATAAATGAAATAGAATTATAAAGCGCGAAACATGGGCGTTGATGACGTCAGGACCTAAGCTTACCTACCGTTGACAACCTAAAGCCCCACACAACAACAACTTTGCAACTTTAGTACTCATTATTATACTTGTGAATTAATATTCTAATCATTTATATATTTTTATTTTTTTAGTTTATTACATTCCGTTACATATACATTCAGGATATTTTTTATAAATCATCTTTTAAACAACTCTACATGTTTATTCATAAAATCATATTTTAAATTTTTGTATCTTATCAACATTTAGCGCTGCAAAAGCTGAACAACAGTAATTAATAAATATTTAAACATATATTATATTGTACCTTTCTCCATCGCCACATGGACCATGTTTCTAAAATTAATTACAGCTAATAATCTTCCGATAAAATAAAAATAATTGGTATGGTTTTATTATAATTAAATATTGTTTTCCAACTTGTATGTGAAATAGGTATTAACCTATATCATTATAACTAGGGATTATAAAAAAACCGACATTTTAGAAAACCGGTTTTCGACTAGTAATTTTTCCAGAAAACCGGTTTCGAATTTTTATAAAAAATTGTTTGCTCGAATATTTTGTAATTAGAACAAAAAATTTTAACGGAAAATTTAGAGTGATTAAAAACAGTTTTTGACTAAAATTATTTACTGTTCAATTTTATTTTTTTTATGCAATTTAGTAACAAATAAGGATGTAAATATGTTTATAATAGTGAAACGAGTTACTCAGCAAAGGGTTCGAATAAATAAAAACAATATATTTTCATATTTTTATAATAACCATATTATTTAAAAAAAAAAAACAATGTTATTAGAGAGAGAGAGAGAGAGCTGTAAGCACTAAACTATATGTTGTGTTTGTAAATATGTAAGAATAAAGTCATATTAGCATTCACTGTTGTTTAAGTTTGTCAATTCGAACGTAAATACATAGGATTGGTATTGGTAATACAATAAATGTTCATTATTGTTATGCTGTTGCACAGGATACAATATAAGAATTAAGTTCGTATACTGTACGAATGGAATGTGGACTAAGTCAGTCAGCGACAGAGAGTGTAACTGCTAGTGAGTTGGCTATCATCACGACACTGAGTAGATTGTTTTTAGTGGTTGCGATACTGCTAATCAACAGTGGGGTATACTGCTACAGTACAAAAAATTATATTAGTACACATTTGGAAGACGAGGTCACTGGGTGTCGTGCGCCTGGCGACAAAGAGAACCTCATAGTACAAGAGCCCAAGAGGAGGAAAAAGGCAGTTATCTCACACCAATTTTTGATTACTTCGATGAAAGCTATGTATAATTACTAGTCAAAATTGATGAGTCTGCCAAGTATAGGTAGGGGGAATAAAAAATGGCGGCTGTTTCAAAGCGATAAAAACAACTAATTTTTATTCGGAGCTATATACATTAAAAAGTAGAAACAAAACAAGAAAACCTAAAAGAACGTCATTTAAAGAAGAGTAAATTGCCTAAAATATGAGCCCTAATAGAGTTATTAACGTTAAATAGTTTTCGAGATATAGCTTTTTAAAAAGCAACATTTCATAAAAATGTATGGGACGTACTGAAAGATCAGTAGTTAGTCAATTTATTTTGCAAAAATTTATATCTTAAAAACCATTTGATATACATATATCTATTAGCACTCAAATTAAAGTTAGTTTAATGAGCTATAAGTAGTTTATGATGTTTATCTTCGTATGAGTAATAGTTTATATGAAATTTGTTAAAATAAATTGATTTATAGTTGTTCGGACAAATTTTCATTTGCCAAATTTATATTCATATGTTAATATCATAAAAACTACTACCCCTACGAAGATAAGTGTCATAAACTACTATATATTAAGTTAAATTTCCTTTATTTTGAGTGTTGGCAGACATATGTGCGTCTTATGGATCTAGAGATATATTTTTTCAAAAATCCAACATTTTATACGAACTACAAGGAGTTAGCATTTTGTGAGTTTATTTTGTCGGATATCATAAAAACTACAACTACTACAAAGATAAACATTATTAACTATTTTGTAGTAAATTTAACTAGCTTTAATTTAAGCGCTGGCAG
>NW_027109824.1:462687-463858 GCF_000696795.3 Halyomorpha halys
TTTAGCCGTGTCCTTAGTTTATTCACAAAATTTCCCGAAATAGAAAATACCCTCTCACTTGCAACCGAATCATACATTGAGAACCGATATTTTCTACTAAAAAACCGGTTTTCGAATTTCATAATTTTCTCCAAAAAACCGGTTTTAAAAACCGACAAACCCTAATTATAACCTCCTGGAACACAGTTAGTTCAGACCATTGTCTTTAGCATGAATAAAACAGTGAATGCTAAAGGACTCCTGAGATGCGAACAGGACATTTTAAGTGCCTGCTGATTTCCTATAGGTTCTTCAGAGACCTCCTCCCTCTAGGTCATGCCCTATTCACCTCTTAGAAAATTTATAATGGAAGTGGAGAATGTTAAATAGTTTTCGTATATTTTTTTTTTTTTATTGTGTAGTTTAAAAAAAATTATTGTCCACCGAGCTAATGTTAAATAAATACCACCGATTGGGGTAAAATCTGAGAGTTGGTCATGAAAAAACCACCTCCTTGCACAACCGTTGTTTACATAATAAGGAAGGCACTGCCTTGCTATGTACAGAACCCCTGACCCTCCTAGAGATAAAGTGGTACTGATTTTCATTTTGCTGCATTACATTCTGACATTAGTAATATCATATTTACAGAGATATTTAAATTAAATGATAACAACATAATAAATAGAAAAAAATATAAATAAATAAAATGAAACAAAATAAAATTTATGTAAAATAACATGATAAACACATTCATTCCTATTTAAATTCAACCTGTGGAACTCTGAACCGAACACTTGAGAATTAAAAAGATACTGACAGCCAGTGGAGGCAGAGGGAGGAATCGAATTCTTAGTCTAAGTAATGATAACTAAAAATAAAAAGTTAATGATGATTTTAGCTGCGATGAAACCAAAAATGAACATTTTCTTCTATCGTATGTATGTATATATAGTTGACCGTAAAAATGATAAATAGAAAGATGGTCAGGGTTGCGGTCACAAGTGAAAAAAAAAGATAAGAGATAGCTGGTTATAAAATCAAAAAAAAAGGAAAGAAGGAACAAGAAAATACACTCACGGTTGCTGATAATAGACTGCTTTATTCTCTCAGTAATCCTACATTTATAGATTCTCGAGTTGTTGACAGAGGGAGTTAGGTATTAAGATTTATACTACACAGTCTGTAAATA
>NW_027109824.1:463908-465096 GCF_000696795.3 Halyomorpha halys
TTTTTTATTCTTTTCATTGTATCTTTTTATTTTTATTTCTATCATTTTATCTTAACATTGTATCATTTTGTATCTTTTTAGCCCTGATGAAGCCCTGCAAAGTGGGGCGAAACGTTGGAAAATAAAATAGTTGTAAACTATTTTTTTTCACTTGTGACCGCAACCCTGACCATCTTCCTATTTTATTTTCTTCTATCATGCACATATTTATGTCAATTCCATTATAAGTGATAGCATATTTATTGCAAGACATTACGAAAATACTTCTTAGCTTTCAGCTTGGCATTTCACTATCTTGTGGTTGACCACACACACAGATCATTTGGCGAGGCTTGGTTATTTGAACACACGTCGAAAACTAGAATTCGAAATTTTGCACAATAGCAATACTTTATAACTTGGGTACATAGTAATATAAGTAGGTACGTAAGTGATAAGCGGGCACTGCACCAGGTTCAAGTTTAAGGAAAAGGGTTGCATCAGTTACACCCGGATTGAAACATAAGTTCAGTAAGATCTTGATATAGCTGTAACATCTGTAAACAAGTACACACTGCCAACTAGAGGCCTGGTGAAGTGTGACATGCAGTAATTTAAGCGACTAGAATAAGTGCATGGGACAGGGTCCAGAAAGTGCATCGCAATCAATTAAGAAATCTATTTGTGGAGACCAAGACCTAAGGCAAGGTGGTTAATATTGCGCAGTCCGCTATGACAATAAGGAGTAAGGATACATCGGCCAGCAAGTAGTAACCCATAATCCTTTGTAAAATCCTCAATGATCCTTATTTTGTCACAAATAAAATCATCCATAAATAATAAAAGATCCCAAGAGAAGAAAAAAATTCAGTTATTTTACACCATTTTTTGATTCCTCTAATGAAAACTATATATAATTACTGGTATTTACTATAGTTAAAAAAAAAATTCATGTGGAGCTGAATATAGTTAAAATTAACAACAATACTAGAAAACCTTAGATCTCATTTAAAGTAGAGTAAATCTACTAAAATATGATTCCTAATAGAGATGTTTGCATTAAAAAGTATGTAATGAATAATAAGTAATTAGTGAATTTATTTCAAGAAATCTATATCTCAAAACCATTCTACATACAAATGTTTATAAACACTTTTTTTTTTTTTTTAATAATTGATTTATTGATATTTACAACTGTATACACATATA
>NW_027109824.1:466181-469316 GCF_000696795.3 Halyomorpha halys
CATGTAGATCAGTCTTTTGTAATGGATTGGCAATTTAGACCGTTTGTCTAGTAAATGTGGCAATAGTCGGAATCTACGAGCAGTTTCTTGTCTTTATAGTCTTGTATGAGGATTCCATGTCAGTCGTTTGTCGAGATGTAGTCCTAAGTAACGGATCTGTTCAACAGGAATATATAAACACTAAAATTAAAGCTGTTTCAATGTACTATAAAGTAGTTTATCTTCATAGGAGTAGTAATTTTCATGATATTAGCTAAAATAAATCGATTTCTAGTTGTCCCTACAAACATTCAGAGCAAAATTCACATTCATATGCGAATATCATAAAAACTACTACCCCAACGAAGATGTTATAAACTACTTTATAGCACATTAAACTATCTTTAATTTTAGTGCTGGCAGACATATTTGGGTCTAGTGGTCCCTTAGATATAGTATTTCATTAAAAAAACATTTTCTCTGAACAATTAGAAGACAAAATTTCGTGAATTTATTTTGTCAAATATCATAAAAACTACTAAGCTTACGAAAATAAGACTCATTATAATAATTACTCATTAATAAATTACTTTATAGCACGTTAAAAGGTCTTTAATTTGAACCCTAATGGACATCTGAACGTCTAATAGTTTGTGAGATACAGATTTCTCACAATAAATTCTACTGATTTATTAGTAGTTGTACTAATCCTATGACTGTAGAAAAATACTATTCCTACGACAGTAGAAAACCTAAGAGAACATCTTTTAAAGTAGAGTTAATTTACTAAATTATGAGCACTAACAGAGCTGTTTACAGTCAACAGTTCCTAATTTACTGTATTTTTAAAAGTAACTGTACATAAAAAATGCTCCACTAAACCATCAAATTCCTCCAGAATCCAATCCTTACAGTCCAAAATCCTTCGTAAAATCCTTAATGCTCCTTACTTTGTCACAAATCAAGTCATCCATCAGGACCTCAATATTCCATATGTTGCCGATTTGGCCAGAACCAGATACTGTTTCTCCCATAATAAACTTCTCAACCACCCAAATCCACTTGTTTCTAACCTGGCTTCTCCTTCATTACCTAATAATCCTCCTAGGCGTCTGAAAAGAAGATGGCCTCGAGATCTTCTTCTCTAGAAATTTTATTGGAGTTCTATCAGTGGGTAGATTCTCCACATGTTTTCATCATGTTACTATGTCACCTACGGCAAATTTACTTGTTGTATATATGTGTATACAGTTGTAAATATCAATAAATAAATTATTAAAAAAAAAAAGTTTTAGAAAGGTGCTCCCCACCGCATTTGAATAGAAATTAACGACGCCATCTAGTGGTAGATATAAGAGGAAACTTGGTTAGCCACCTAGGTTTCTAAAATAGAAGAGAAGGATGAACAGCATCTCAAGAGCCGCATATTTTTTAGCTGAGATCAGTAATTGCCTATGAGTGAATAAACTACGTCCCACTCAGGCGAAGAGAAGGAGACAGGATGAATGAGATAAGATAACACAAGAAGAGAACGAGAATGAAAAATAACTTTATTCTGGGACATATGTCCCCTAAGAATAATTACATGGTTCATATAGTGAGATTTTTATCTGGCGAGCGTTTACAAATTTTCAGATAGTAGAATGAAATTACATTGGTATATTGGCTTTACTACTGTTTATAATGTTAATCAATACCTGCCTATTTATTTGATTACAAAGATGTGGAGGTTTGGTTATTCAATAAATGAAGGAATAGGTGTTGTTTAAAGAAGAGAATGGATGAGGACTGGCGAATGGAAATGGGAAGAGAATTCCAGAGGGAGGTTGCACGTATGACGAAGGATTTTCTAAATAAAGGTTCTATAGGAGGGAATATATAAATCATTCGGATGGGATCTGGAGTTTAATGAGTGGATGGATGAACGAAGAGTGAGGAGATCTATGATACAGGTAGGTTTTTTGATGTTAAGAACTTGGAATAGAAAAACACCAAGGAGGTATTGCCTTCGGGAGGTTGGATAGAGCCACTGCAACTCGGAATACCAGCAGGAGACTTGAGAGTGCCTAGGGAACCCAAAGATAAATCTTACAAAACCATTCATGAGTCTCTTCAGTCTCAACTCTAGTCCTGCAATAAGAATAAGCACATTCTAGATCTGAATAGCTCACAGTGTTACCTACAACATCTTCAACACAAGTAAACTAAAACATCTATTATTTTATGTAATATCATGTAAACCAATCATCAGGATTAATCCAACTAACCATCTTGGCGAACCCCCTTATAACGATGTTTCTAATTATTTAATAAAGGATAGAGGCTGTCGGATTTAAGTAATCTGCATTTTTTGGTTCTTTTTGAAATTATACAAGGTCGGGGTCGGGGGTCTTATTTTCTGATGCACCCCCCTTGCCGCGGACACCGAAAGACCCCGAAGACGCCGCGACTACAATGCCCGAGCCTTTGCACTAGGACCTGGCCTGCACCTACCATACTCCAGTGTCGAGGACTAGCCGCCCAGCCTCCAAGATAGAAAGACGTTCTTCCGAAGTACATGGTCTTCACCATTTCGCCTACTGGTCTACCTGGAAGAGGGAAACTCCAATCAGACGTAGAAGTGACCGCGACAGCAAAACTTCCAACATAGTCACTCAGATAAGCAATATTCCGTTGTCGATGAGACCCCCAATGCTCTGTCTTATATAATATTATTGAAATAAATAACTAAACTAACACACTAACCCCAGTTGCCCCCCCCCCTCAGGTAATTAACATTTGAAATTAAAAGATATTTAAAATATAAGTGTGATTAATGAGCAGAAAAGGTCTCACATTTTCAACCACCCCTTTGATCCACATAGATCAAATACTATTTAAAAATACAATTGGGGTACCTGAAGGGGTATCTTCATTTATTTTAAAATCCATCAAATATAGTCCACTCCAATCATTCAAACCAGCGATACCATTAATTAGGGTAATATCCCCCAAAGTTTACTTCAGGGAATATCTAAATTATACATTCAGGCATTGCAAACTTGCACAAATAGATGTCAAAGGGTTGTTTATAATGAGGGTGATTACATAATTAATTAAAAATAAGAACTAGTTAAAATATATGTGTTTGAATTTAATATAAGAATATTACATTAA
>NW_027109824.1:469415-474267 GCF_000696795.3 Halyomorpha halys
TATATATATATATATATACATATATTTGAAGATTAATGTTGAAGCTCCAAGGGGCAATATAATAAATTAAACTTTCTGAGCACTCAAAGGTAATATTCAATATTCAAACACAGAGCTACAATATGAAATGGATTTTCTTGTTCAATTAAATTTCCCCTGTAGCAGTATATGAAATGTATCCCACTAATTAAACAATTCATAGTGATACTTAAATTGGAGTGTAATTTATGATTAATCATAATAATTTATGTATTTTTTTTTTATAGAGGGACACCTGTAGAAACAGAATTGGCCTGTAAAATACATAATTAAATATAGCATAATTGTTATTTTGCAAAAATATTCAATTGAAAATCAATTATATAAACTAATAAAAAGCAATCAACCCAAGCTGGGCTATCTACATGAGTTACAGTAAAAAATAAAGAAAAAAACTAAAACGTCACTAGATATTTAACAATATAAAAGTAATAAAAACTATAAATCAAATTGATAGGATAAGTATACAACTCTCAGCATAACATTTTGGGTTGTATAGAAAAGTAACAGTTTAAGGTCCCATCGTAAGGGCACGGACATAAATTCCTATAAATTATTTAATCTAATATTGTTGAGTATGGTGATGTATTGATTCGGTTCTCTTGATACGCTGGACAGTTAGAAAAAAAATTAAACGATCACAATGGACAATGGACAAAGCGTCTGTTGGTCCAAAGTATATTTGTTTGGACCAACACTTAATAATAATAATAATACTTATTTTATTCTGGGACGAGTCCCTTTAAAATAATACAAAGAAATAAACAGAGGAGGGATGAGAGATACTTAAACAAATACATTACAAAGAAATATAAACAGTCATTATAAAAAAAAAAAATTACAAGTTACTTTCTCACTTTTATCAGTTGAACAATAAAAAAAATGAATAAATAAAAAAGAGAAAAGAAAACGATGTAAAAATAATTAAGAATGATATAATAGTTTACATTAATATTTAAAATTATATTGATTTACAATTTTATGGGGTCTGAATGGATAAGATATGATTGAACAGGCGGGATTTAAAGATAGGGAGGGTATTGGAGCGACGAATGTTGGAAGGGATGGAGTTCCATAAGGATGAGGCTCGGATAATGAACGATCTATCGAAAGCAGCGGTTTAGTGGGTCCTTGTGTATAAATATGAAGACCAGGAACGAATAGAGGATTTGATTTGAAGAAGCTCGGAGATGTATGAGGGACGGCGGGATTGGATGAGTTGGAAGATGAAGGATGCCAGGAAATACTCACGCCGATAGGAAGGATAAAGCCACTTCAACTCTGCATAAAAACGGGAAACAGAGGCGTCCCTTGGGATCCCGAAGATGTATCGTACACAGCAATTTATCAAACATTTTAATTTCGCCTCGAAATCCCCAGATACGCCCCCCATATACTGTACAGCAATAGTCGAAGTGGGGAAATATCTGAGTCCTTCCTTAAATATATACATATAAATATTTACAAGAAAGGCTAATGGAGCAATAGGTAGCAGATCTTTAGGTAGGTTTTGGGAGCGTCCGCTTTAATGAAAACTCTCCAGTGTAATTTATTTAAATATTTTATTAAATTACTTCATTTCTGATTATTTTAAATATCGATAGTTGACCACACTATTTTATTATATTTGCCGTGTGCAGTTCCCTTAATTTAGCACTGTGTAGTCTTCTAAATTCTTCTGTTAAGTCATTCTTTTTTGATCCGAATATTTTATGTAATACTTACATTTGAAAAACATTCACAGGCGCTGTTGTTCCTTTAGTGTAAAAAGTCTCGTATCCATAAAGAATAATGCGAAGGATAACAGTTTTGTTTACGGAAGCCTCGTAAAACATATTCAAGCTCAAAATGCTGCCATCTGATGGAAGAAAAAAGGAGCTAAGAACCCACAGTGGGAGCGAAGACAAGTACCCTTTGAGACAGTGAACAGGTACCACATATGGGGGAGAACTAACCCATAGATGAACCCACAGGCTGTCTAGAGCAACTACATTTTGCTGATAGTAAGGCTATTACTCAGGATGAGCGAACAGTTTGATCAACACAGCCAGACAGAGGACAGGGATGGGATGATAAAACTGAAAATAGAACAAGAGATAACCACCAAGATTTAATGAAGATCCATATCAGTAGCCAATAGGGATGCGACATCGATGTCGATGTTTTGGAAACATCGATGTTTTCAAGCCGATGTTTTGTCCCAATGTTTCATTTTTTGTCCAAATGTAACTAAATGAAAACCAAACATTTTCATTATAAATAGATTCCTATCAACAATATTGTCGAATAAAAAAGTACCTCCAACCTTCAAGCTATCGATATGATAGAGATAAATTACGACTAGAAAAACAACGATGTTTTAAAATATCTTTGCTCAATATTAAAATATCATTTCATACGAATCTTTGGCAAAAAAACATCGATGTTTTTGAACAACTATTTCTGTAACTCAAGGTCTGTTCCAACGACGACATATAGTCCGGCCAGTCAGAAGAGGTTTTTGAAAAAAAAAAAAGTAACATTGATAAAAAAAACATCGAAGTTATGAAATATCGTTGCTTACAATACATTACTCAAAATACATCGATGTTTTTGAACAACTATTTCAGAAACATAAGGTCTGTTCCAACGATCCCGCGTCCTACGGCCTGTAAGAAGTGCTTTTTAAAACAAAGAATCCGACAACGACTACAAAAAACATTGATGTTTCAAAATATCGTTGCTTACGATATATTACCCAGAATACATCGATGTTTTTGAACGACTATTTCAGAAACATAAGGTCTGTTGCAACGATCCCGCGTCCTACGGCCTGTAAAGAAGTGCTTTTTGAAACAAAGAATCCGACAACGACTACAAAAAACATCAAAGTTTTAAAATATCGTTGCGTACAATATATTACCCAAAATATATCGATGTTTTTGAACAACTAAGAAACATGAGGTCTGTTCTAACGATCCCGCATTCTAATACCTGTAAGAAGTGCTTTTTGAAACAAAGAATCCGACAACGACTAAAAAAACATCGATGTTTTAAAATATCGTTGCTTACAATACATTACTCAAAATACATCGATGTTTTTGAACACCTATTCAAGAAACATAAGGTCTGTTCCAACGATCCCGCATTCTACGGCATGTAAGAAGAGTTTTTTCAAACAATGTGACATCACTTTAAAAAATCGATGTTTTTTGTAGTCGAAGTTGATTTCTTTGTTTCAAAAAGCACTTCTTACAGGTCGTAGGACGCGTGACCGTTGGAACAGACCTTATGTTTTTGAAATATTCGTTCAAAAACATCGATGTATTTTGAGTAATGTATTGTAAGCAACGATATTTTAAAACATCGATGTTTTTTTATCAATGTCGCATCCCAACCATCAATTAAATTGTAATATCACTCAAAAAATGTATTCCAGAATCAAAATTAATTTAACTAACCTAACTAATATTAGTATTGTAACCTTTTTGGTCAAACCTTATACCTACTGTCTAAGTCATGTAGAATAGGGACACATCATTATTAAGCTTGTCTTATTATAATAAAACCACTAAATACAGTCCACTCCAGTAAAATTCAGAACCATTAATTTTGTACAAAAATTCAGTTACTGTAGATTTTGATTCATCTCAGACTGCGGTGATTGGACAAGTTTTATAAATTCTAATTTTTAAGTTTTTCGATAGAAGGCGTGAGCTAAGCAGTTTCGAAATTGGAAAATAAAAGGAATTTCATTTTTTATATTAAACGTAGAACTACCTGTTCAAACGTATTTCCTCCTATATCTATATCATCGAAATTGTTCCTGTTTCTACTGCTAACCATGTATTTTGTTTTATCCGTATTTATTTCAAGACCTAGTTCCTTATTGGAGTTTATTAACATGGTTGTATTTAGTTCTATAGTTTCTTAGTCCTCACCCAATAATACCAAATCATCAGCGTACCTCTTAACACAGGTCCAGTGCATCCAGAAACTCGCTGCAGACTGACCCTTACCAGCCTGTGTCCAGGCCTTCATACTACTGCACTTTATATCGACGTTCATATAAGGCAAAGTCTATGTCTGTAGATGCTTCATAATAACGATGTATATACACAATATTAAATTCTTTAAGTGTCTGTAACTTCCTGCCCTGCAGTATCCTTTAACAGTACCCCACTTATTCCTGTCGAAGAGATCCGCTACCTAGGACTACATCTGGACAAACAACTGACACAAAATCCTCATAGAAGACTGAAAAGACAAGAAACTGCTCATCGATTCCGACTATTACAGCTCTTACTAGACAAACGGTCTAAACTTTCAACTAAGTAGAAAAGACTCATTTATATGAATATGATAAGGCCTATCTGGACTTACGCAGTTGAGCTTTGGAGCTCCACCAAACCATCGAATTCCGATCGTATACAATATTCTTAATACTCCTTAATTTGTCAAAAATCATGTTGTCCATCAAGAACTTAATGTGTATGTTACAGAACCAGATATTAATCCTTCCATTATAAACTTCCCAAACCACCCCTTGTTTCTAACCAGTCTTCTTCTTCATTACCTAATGATCCTTTGAGGCGTCTGAAAAGAAGACAGTCTCGAGATCTTCTCATCTGGAAATGTTACTGGAGTTTTATCAATGCGTAGATTTTACACATATATGTATCATGTCATTGTATGACTAACATCAAATTTATTTTCAATATAATCAAATTTATTACCTTATTTCACTTTATGTTATTCATGTTACTCCTGTTATCTTTACTATTACTATTATCAATGTAGAACTACGATTATTTTTTCATGATATATAAATACG
>NW_027109824.1:475042-476112 GCF_000696795.3 Halyomorpha halys
ATATCTTTGTATTTTTATTTCTATCATTTTATCTTAACATAGTTTCATTTTGTATCTTTTTAGCCCTGATGAAGCCCTGCAAAGTGGGGCGAAACGTCGGAAAATAAATAGTTGTAAACTATTTTTATTTCTCCTTTGACCGCAACCCTGACCATCTCCCTATATATATATTTTCAATATAGTTGCAAATATCAATAATGTTTTTAAAATAAAAATGTTTAAAATTAAATTTTAAATAAATAATAAATAAACTTGTATTTAAGAAAATCAAAAACTAATTGTAAAGTATTTAATAAGTAATATTTCATTGCTTACCGACACAAAGTTGACAAGGAAACTGTCGATTAATCGATCCATTTCCCACAATAACAATTAATCGGCTTAAACACTTTTTACTGTCCTCCTTTGATAATTTCTTTACTTCACCAACAATATTGACATACCCCATAATTCCTGGCAGGAAAGGGTTTTGTTAAGTTATTTATAAATTAATATATACTGAGAATCAACCATCATTAAACTTGCTCTTGCTTCGCCTTGAATTTCCTCCCATCAAGCCCCTTCCTTATTAAAATCATTAAAGTATTCTCTTAACATCTAAGCAGCTCTACTTCATTACCAACATAATCTTTTTCCTCAGCACTTATGTAAATGAATAATTAATAACCTCCCAGTAAAGTAGTTGTTTATTTAATAATTCGAATATCCTAAAGCAACAAAAACTAGTCTAGTGCAGTCGAAAATTATGAATGAATAATTTCTATCTATATGTTATTAAAATTTATATTTCAGTATTCCTCGAGTTGAGTATAATGAATATAATATAATATAATATATAAGTTAAGTATTGGCGAAAGCAAAATGTCAAAATAGAGAAGAAGGATAATACATAAGATGTAACACGTTTGAACTGCTTTAACATACTATCTTTATTGTGTTCGCTACATCGCTTATATACCCTCGATCAGCTGATCCCCTCAGTCAGCTGACATCGAAATAACAGCTGATTCATGCCGTAACTCCCCCCCACCAGTTTACGAACAATCCCCGTAAACTAATACTGTATAATA
>NW_027109824.1:476866-483455 GCF_000696795.3 Halyomorpha halys
TATAATTTAAAATTGTGAAGAAGATGGTCAAAGTAGTTAACAACAATTTATTTGTAGCCGTTGCGTCCCACTTTGCAGAACTTCATTAGGTTTAAAAAGACCCGCCCCCCCCCAAAAAAAACTACAAATATTTTTATATCGTAAGATAATAAGACACAAAAAGGTAAATGAAGGTGGGTGTGGCGGCAGAGAGGGTTCAAAAAACAACTTGCCAAGTCAGCCGGTATTAAATAAATAATATATATATTTTTTAATAATTTATTTATTGTCATGTTATACAAACATGTGGAGAAAAAAATTAACACACCCCCATTGATAGAACTCCAATAACTTTTCTAGAGGAGAAGATCTCAAGGCCATCTTCTTTTCAGACGCCTAGGAGGATTATTAGGTTAGAAGTTAATCATGGAAGGAATGGTATCTGGTTCTGGCCAAATCGGCAACATATGAGACATTGAGGTCCTGATGGATGACTTGATTCGTAACAAAGTAGGGAGCATTAAGGATTTTGGACTGTAAGGATTGGATACGGGAGGAATTTGATGATTTAGTTGAGCCATAAAACTCAACTCCGTAAAATAAATAATATACAATGGCAATAAATAAGCTTTTATTTAGAGGTTAGATATTAACAAAAAATTTCCAAATGGCAGCATGAAAGCCAAAACAAAGGATACATCTCTAGCTTATGCAAAAAATTAATAAAATAACTTAACGGACTTGAGCACTTAATACTTTAGTAAGTATTAAGTCCTCAGCTCAGGTTTGGACTTGCCCCTTAGACCTGACTAGGATTAAGCTTAATCCTTATGCTCTTTTTGATACAACGATTCAACATAAAATTATATATACTGATGTACATGACCGAAACAATAATGTAGGAATCGGTAATCATTATTATGAGAAATTCGAGGTCCGGTCGGGTTTAAAACAAGGCGATTCTTTATCACCTATCTTATTTAATCTAGCACTAGAATACGTGATTAAAAGTGTGATGAATACCGAAAAGGGTTTAACTTAGGGTGGTAAAATACCGGTCCTTGGGTATGCTGGTGATTTGGTATTATTAGGTGAGGACAAAGGAAGTAGAGAACTAAAAACAACCACGTTAATTAACTCTAGTAAGGAACTAGATCTTGAAATAAATAGAGATAAAACAAAATATATGGTTAGCAGTAGAAACGCGAGCAATTTCGGTAATATGGATATAGGAGGAGATACGTTTGAACCGAAGGCCTGAGTTCTATCCAAAAACTTAAAAATTAGAATTTACAAAACTATTATCATTTGCACTGTTCTTTATGGATGCGAGATGTGGCCTCTTAAGCTAAATGAACAGCGTCTTAAGGTTTTCGAAAATAAAGTATTACGCAAAATATTCGGACCGAAAAAGGAAGAATTAACGGGAGAATTTAAAAGATTACACAACGCTGAATTAAGGGAATACACCCGGTAAATATAATTCAAGTTATAGAATTGCGGCGGTATAAGATGGGCGTGTAAGGTTCTAGGGCTTAATAACGAGCGGATCCCTAAAATGTTAATAAACACTGAACCGACGGGTAAACGTGCGAGGAGTAGACCGAAACGTAGATGGGAGGATCGTGTTAAAACTGATTAAGTAGAATAAGGTTTTGAGTGGCATCACTCAAAGGGCTGCTGTCACATGCCAGTCATATACCAGCCTTAAATATGTTATTGATTATATTTAATGT
Source organism: Halyomorpha halys (assembly GCF_000696795.3). NCBI lineage: Eukaryota > Metazoa > Arthropoda > Insecta > Hemiptera > Pentatomidae > Halyomorpha > Halyomorpha halys. The sequence goes on from NW_027109824.1 coordinate 478,582, forward strand.
TATTGATTATATTTAAATTTAATAAAAAAGGTTTATTATGTGAATGGAAAGTTACAGCCCTGATAGAGGCTGATAGACTTTTAACTGTTTAGACTTGATTTCTGAACCCTCTTGATTGTCTCCAATAATTTCAGATAACTAGATTTATCAAATATTAGGCCTAAAGTGCCAAATTTGCTCGAATTGTACTTTATTGATGCAAGTCCTGACTCCAGTTTATATTTTTGCCACAACATAAGGGGCTATCATGATCTTTAGGTTGTTAAAGCATGTTAAATGGAGCAATATTTCCTTCTTTTACCGCGTTAAAACGATATAATAGGGGTATTCATGATCTTTGGTTTAACATGCTAAAGCGAGTTAAATGGAAAAACTCATGTTAAATCGAAAAAAATTGCCTTCTTTTACCGTGGTAAAACGAAATAACATTTAACATGGCTGAGAGTCTGTTACTTGGTCTGTTAAATGGAGAATGACGTCACACAATAGACCAGTTGAGATCGCCATGTTTGTTGTGACAGCTCAGTTCTTTCGTGTGTTTGTGGTATTCATATCCCTGTTATTAAACCAGAATGGATAATTTTACTGATACATTTGAGAAAAAAAAACAGTAAAATAAACAATGTAATTTCATACTACTATCTGAAAATTTGTAAACGCTCGCCAGATAAAAATCTCACTATATGAACCATGTAATTATTCTTAGGGGACATATGTCCCAGAATAAAGTTATTTTTTCATTTCATTTCATAAGCTAAACTTTCTCACAAATTCCACTTTCATTCACTCTAGGCATGTTGTAATTAATTACTTAAATCAAAACTGAAGTAAACAATAACATGAGGGTCTGGAAGGAAGGTTATAAACATAAAGGCTTATACAACAAGTTGCTGGGAAAATCCGCTAGGGGCTCTTATGCATTTAACGTTTAACATGACTTCAAATAGGGCTGCTCACAATCTTATAGTTATAACATTTAACATTTAACACAACATCATGAATACCCATAATATATAACATGGTGGAGAGTCTGTTGACAGGTCTGCTAAATGGAGAATGACGTCACCCAACAGTCCAACTGAGCTCGTCACAGCGCTTTGTTTGTTGTCGTGCTAGGTTGCTTGCTCGTAGCTTGTGTTATTATTGTTATATAATAATAACATGAGTAAGAGAGCAGACCCGGAACAATTGAGGTGGAAAGTAGATGACGTGATAAAGCTGTTAGAGATTTTATTATCTCGTAAAGATTACAAAGTTACAAAACAAAGAGCCCAGAAAATTCGCTATGAGCTACTCTGAATTTAACATATAATGTGGACTTTAAATTACGCAGCTTACAATCCTATGCTTATAATATTTATCATGCTAAACCTTTTTTAATTTAACGCAACATCATGAATACTACTTTAGAAGCAGGGACTACTTACTCTGTGTGTGTGAGTTACATATCACAAAAATCAGTGAAGACTAAAATGACTTTATTCTAACATATTTACAAGAACTACATGTTACTGTTACTCAGTCTCTATCTTCTTACTTCTGACTTAGCTATCTAGTCTAGGAAATATATATGAGTAATAGTGAAATAGGAGAAGGGGTTTTGACCAATCGGATAATTTTAGGAGGCTAGGCGGGGCCTAGAGAGCCTATGAAATTTGGAAGTAAATATCTGGGAGAGGGAAAAGGCGTGACTAGAAGCAGAGTGTGAGGCTTCCAAGAAATTAGAAACTAACTTTCATGTGTTAAACATAAAATAGTTAGACTGATGCAAGTACATTGTGAGATGAAAGCATGTACCTGCCTAAGTATCAGCCCTTGCTATTGATACAGGATACTAAGGGCTTGAAAGGGCTGTTAGAAGGGTCTCAAGGGCCTTCTGGGAACCTAGTTGTTTTTATTGTGTTTCTTTTCTATTAAATTGTAAGGAAATGTGAACATATGGTGAACCATACGTCTAAAGTGACTGAACCTATAGTTGGGCAAGGGGCAATTGTTTAAATTTATAATACCGGTTCCTTAACTTGTGCGTCTGCGTCTGCGGGTGCGTGTGCGTGTGTATGAACAGCCAAGCTCATAAACGTAAAGTCGTACAACACTGAAATTACGCATTTAAGACAGTTAATCAGGTACCGACAATTTTTCCGATAAAATCGATCGACCAAAAATGCCACTTTATAAAATCGATTTTTCACATTTTTTTTTCGATTTCCTCTAAAACAACGATTTATATCAAACTCGACATATAATTTATTAAAATTATTAAATAGTGTTTAATATCAGCTGGGTCGTATCCTCATTGGAATAGTCAGTCAGGGCTTAAATGACAATTAAAAGAAAAATCTTAATTTAATGTACCTTTCATTTTGTTTATTTGAAAAAAATTACTAGTTCTCATTGTCAGCAATAATATACAATGGACAATTCAAAATATATCTAATCACCTACTTGCACAACCGTTGGTATAGTAACAGTACTTTCTTATTTACTTTATTTATTAGTATTTACAACTATAATACTTTTATATGTAAAAAATAAATTTGCTATTAATGATAAAATGACATTATAAAACAGTGGAGAATCTACCCATTGATAGAACTCCAATATCATTTCTAAAGATCTCGAGGCCATCTAGGAGGATTATCAGGTATTGAAGGAGAAGCCATGTAAGAAACAGGTGGGTTTGGTTGGTTAGGGAGTTTATCATAGGAGGATTTGTCAGGTTCCTGAGACCGCGAGCAAGTCGTACTTGCCTATACCGCCTATGAAGCATTGAGAGTCAAGATGATGAGGGAAACAGGACTCTATGTTCTGACTGAGAGCGATATTCCTGAGCTGATGAAGAAAGAAAACTACCCGCACTACAAGACCTTTGTGTATGGGTGGAAGGAGGCTCTGGCGTTACTCACTTCTCCTTGGGTAGGAGAGAATAAGCTATACCAGCAAGGCCTCAGTAAAAGAGCAAAATGTATTTTGTAGCAAGAGCAGGCTGTGTGCACAGCTATGTAAATGTTTGTCATATGCAGCAATGAGTTGTACCCACTGCTGCGAACACCCGTATTGTCTAATAGGCAGGGTAGGGTGATTGGTAAATAAATAAATAATAAATTATCAGAGGTGGATTGGTATCTGGTTCCGGCCAAATCAGCATATGGAAAATTGAGGTCCGGATGACTTGATTTGTGACAAATTAAGGAACATTAAGGATTTTGGACTATAAGGATTGGATTCGGGATGAATAAGCTCATCTCCCTATGTCCAGATAGGCCTTATTATAGTCTTGTAAATCAGTTTTTTGTAATGGAATGGTAGTTTGGGCAGTTCCTAGTTTTTATTTTTTTTTTCTCCTAAAATCACAAAAATAGTTACAACTTAAACCAATCTATGTACGGTAGTAAGTAAACGTTTTATGGTGCCCGCACCGCAAAAAAATTTAAAATATTATAAATGCGCAATGATTATTACAAATAGGTCATGATAAAGTTCATCTGTTACTAATGAATAACGACAAATTCTAAAAAAAAATTTACAAGAACAGGACTTATTTATCAGGATAATTATTTTTGGGAAACAGAAAAAACAAAATAGGAAGTTGTTTGTACAAAGAAGTTATTCAATTTCTTATTTAAAGAGCAAGGCACTTAGATAATTAAAAGACAAGTTTGAATAATTGATATTTACGGGAGCTCGTGTCGCAGTATAAAACAGGAGTATTAAAAGATAACTAATTAATTAAATTAAAAACTGATATGGCTATTTATATTTTTTTTAAGGAACTGTTGTTATAAAACTAGAGTCAGCGGCCTTCGCCTCCAACGTATTGGCCATTAGCTAGCTAATATTTAGTTAACTAAGGCATAAACTAATAACTAAATAGTGGCCAGAATTAGTTACCCTAAAAAATTGGTACTAATTTAGTTATTGACAGTTAGCTATTGCTAAATATTACACCTGAATTAGTGGCTAGTTGAAATGGAAAACCAAGAACTATTTTAGCTGTAGACATATCACAACTAAAACTAATAAAAATTATATGAAGAAGATACTCGAGGTTCGGGCCAAAAGAACAAAAATACTAGTTAACAATTATTTAGTCTACTACGTTTCGCTCCACTTTCTAGGACTTCATTAGGGCTCTTCAAGCTGACTTTGACCCCAAAGTCTCTATTCTAATGTCATTTGAAATATATATACAAAATTATATAAATATAATTAAAATTATTTTTTAGTTGTTTAAAAAAACTGATTCTTTAACCCTACTAGTGGTTACCCTAACATATTGAGATCCTTTTATAAGATTACAGAGGCACTAAAATGAAAAAAAATTATGATTGCACAGCTGCCTATCGATTTATTTTAACTTTATGGATTTATAAAATATTGGGGTCTCTGTATATATTTTCGAAGGTCCGGAAAATTAAAATAAAATCGATTTTACGATAGCGTGCTAATGTATCGATTTATTTTACCTTTTCGGATTTCCAACATGTATAGGAACCACAATATGTTACAAATCCCCAAAGATAAAATAAATCGATTCTGATGCTCGCAATCATAAAATCGATTTCATTTTCATTTTCCAAACCTTTGAAAACATCCATAGGGAATATGAAATCGATTTTACGATCGCGAGTTTTTAGGAATTAAAAAACATTTTCAACGCAATAGCTTGATATGTATGCTATGGAGATTCAGGCGGGATGCCAGGATAATCGCTGAAGGAAATTATCCAAAAATAAGTTAATTAATTGATTATAAATTGAGTTCTAAAAAAATATTATTATAATTGGATTCCTTTCCAAAGGCTGCTTGTGTGTTTACCAGTTTACCAATTAAATACCTTTATATTTATAAAATGTTATTACTATTAATTATAT
>NW_027109824.1:484060-491715 GCF_000696795.3 Halyomorpha halys
AACTATTTATTTACAATTTATTCAAATGATTCAGATAAAGGTTGCCATAAAATATAGATTATTACATGGTTACTTATTGGTTAATTTTTACTTATAGCTGCTGATGCCGTGGAATGTGGTTCCGTAGGTATCTTCTGTTTCATAAGGGATGTCCAGGTGTCATGGCCCTTCTCACGACTTCGTCTGGTCGAAGTGCATCTTCTATGCCTGCCCCCTGACTGTGGTCCTTACCCGTCTAAGTCTTCCTCTTGAGTGTCTCCGTCTGGATCTTCTAGATTTCCTCTGTATTTTTCTCCAACTTCCCTTTTGGGGCGTTACCTTATTTTTGAATCTCCTCTTTCATTGGGCATCCCACTCCTAAGGGCCGAGAATATATAAAAAAAAGTTTGACATATCCATGAAGGGTCTGCACCTGGTTAATTTGATTCTGGTCCCTCATCACAACCTATCATTTTGTGTTTTGACACTTAAAGGTTAGCCAATCTAGTTTTCTCAGGGGCCTCTGGTAATGTGACAAACTTAACGCAGTTGTTTTCATATCCGGGGACGCTAAAAGGTTCGCAAAAGGATACCCTGACCAGGTATAGGGGCCGATGACGAAACACCTTAATAATACCCAAGATTGTCAAAAGGACAATAGCAAGCTCAGGAAACAATTAGTTTTAAAATAACGAATAAAGGTTTGTATTCTGTTCTTCGTTAATTAAGATACAGTCCACAAAGACTGTATAAATATATTACCTTTTCCAACATTCATGAGCAATAGATCTTGACGATTAGAGTATCAAATGAAAGGAAATCTGAATTTCAATTCTTAAATTCTTACTGAAACTTTAATAAACATCATTCCAAGAAGTGATAGGTCTCGAGGCTTGAGGTTGTTCATAATAGAACAAGAGCCGGGGTGAAAAATGGTCATTTCATCCGAATTTTGGATTATTTTTATGAAAACTATGTATAATTAAATTAATGTTTCATTCGAAGCTCATATCTTTAAAACAACAAACAACCCAAAAAACCTAAGACAACATCATTTAAAGTAGAGTAAATTTGCTAAAATATCTGCCCTAATAGAGCTATTTACATGCAATAGTTCAAGAAATATAGATTTTTAAATTACAAATTTTCCTAAAAAATACACTGAAACATAAGTAGTTATTTTGAGAAATTCATAATCAAAAACCATTCAATCTACAGATGTCTATTAGCACTCAAATTAAAGCTAATCGAATGCACTATAAAATAGTTTAAGAAGTTTATCCTAGGAGTAGTAGTTTTCATGATATTCGACACATTAATTCACAAAATGTTTGTCAAAGATTTTAATATGTGAAAAATATGTCTCATGAACCACGAGATGTACAGATTCCTGCCAGGAATGAAATTAAAGCTAGTTAAATGTATCTTTAAGTAGTTCCTGACCTTTAACATCGTAGATGTAGTAGTTTTTATGATATTTTATCCGAACAACTAGAAATTAACATTTTGTAAATTTGTTTTGTCGAATATCATGAAAACTACTACTCCTACAAGGATAAACGTTTTAAACTACTTTATAGTAAATTAATTTGAGTGCTAGCAGAGATCTGTACGTCTTATTTATGGTTTAACTTTTTGAAATACATTTTTTTTTTGTAACGTTTTGGGACAGCCGCAATTTTGTTTTCCTAAACCTATACTTGGCAGACACATAAATTTTGACCGGTCCTGGTACTAAAACACCCTGTTCTTCGTTAAGATACATTATAAAAATCAGGTATAAATATTATACATTTTCCAACTTTCAGGAGCAATGAATCTTGACGAATGGAGTATCAAATGAAGGGAATCTCAATTTCAATTCTTAAATTCTAACTGAAACTTTTATAAAAGTTATTCGAAGTGAAAGGTTTCAAAATTTCAATAGCACGTCGAAAGATGGAGGTTGTTCATAATGGATTTTAAAGATTTTGACACTGACAGTAGTTCCTGTGGAACGTAAATTAGGCTTTGCCTTTTAAAGCCCAAAATTGAACCGCCTTTGAGGCAGAGTACGAATTAGTCACAGTAAAACCTCATTTAAACTTTAGCTACCAGAGCGCCATGGTTGTCATAGGATGCCTTATATCCCCCTATGTTTTCATGCCAAAACTTAACACTCTACTATACCTTAATGCCACTCAGAGAAAGAAGGCATTAGATATATCTTGCTCTTTTACATTAAGCCAGTAGTTTTCAAAGTATATTTTATAACAATATTAACTGGGTTAAGATTAGTTTAACTGAGCTAGCATTTCACCGCACAACATTTTGAAAAAAAAAGTCTTTTCTTAAATTTTATTTTCTTAGGCAATCCACAGCGAAGGTGATGCTTGCTCAGTTATCTACAGGTGACCAACCTATTCTAACCATGGTCAGAGGTTAAGTTTTTCATCTTGCTGGGCCGCCACTTAATGAAAAAGTCAAACCTCCAGGACGGATTCGAACCGGAGCCGCCTGCAGATCTCAGAACGATAGACCTAGGCCTAAACATCTAAGCTACAGCCAGCCCTAGTTGGAGCTTTGCCATTTACTTATTGATTGAAATGTCATTAACCACATCCAATAACATACTACGGTATCATCATCAATAAATTTCGTAAAAATTAATTATTTATAATCTTAATATTTTCTTGAGACTGGTAATTTTTTAATAAATAATTCAAACACTATCCAATATAGTCTCAAAACCTTTTATTTCTCTTATACGTCCAACGTTTCGGCCAATCCGGCCATCTTCAGGGACAATCTACTCAATACCACTTTGAAAACATATAATTTAAACCACTCTAAAACTTCATGCAGGCTATTCTGCCCAGGTCAAAAACATTAATATCTAATTAGTCAATTATCAATTAAAACATAGTCAAATTTATTTATCTGCAGACACTATTGAATAGCCTGCATGAAGTTTTAGAGTGGTTTAAATTATATGTTTTCAAAGTGGTATTGAGTAAATTGTCCCTGAAGATGGCCGGATTGGCCGAAACGTTGGACGTATAAGAGAAATAAAAAGTTTTCAGACTATAATGGATAGTGTTTGAATTATTTATTAGTGAAAATTACTTTTAACAGGTTTCCTAGATAATTTTACCAGACAAGCCTCAAATAGAAACAAAAAAGGTATATAAGTATTGACTATAATCCGTCCGTTCCCTGAGTACCTTGTTTCTTCACATACCCTCAATCGATATACCCTCCTCCGGTGAAAGTGATTAAGGAGGAATTATTATCCAATTTTTTTTAAAGGAATTCCTCGGCTTGATATGTTTTGCCAAGTTGATATCTATACTCGATACTTATTATTATTAATTCGATTGAATGTTGACCCTGAACTATCCGCTCAATATTAGAACTTGCTTGACATTCAGGAGATGGCGTGTGGACGAGGAATCCGAATAGGAATCTTATATAACATCCTGTTCCCGAACATTTACAAAAGTTTTGTGAATAGCAAACAGGCCTTGCCTCAGTCCTTCGATCATTTAGTTTTAAATTCGAGAAACCTTATCATTAACCATTAATCAATGAATAGTAAGTGATATCCCTAAAAACTATTACGCCATATCTGCATATCGTATTTTCACATTTACTGTTTTATTGAAAACTTAAACTTGACATTGGTTTAATCATCATCATCACCAATATTTTTATTATCCTTGTGTCATCTGTTTGTTATCATTATATCACTACTTTCATTTTTTTTCTTACTTCTATACTTTATAACTTATTTTTAATAAGTTTTAGTATTTCATTTTACATTTTACCTAAATTAATTTCAATAAATCCCCCCAAATAACATTCACCCCTCCCGTAAACCCATGACCTCTTGCCCAACAGTATCCTTTAATAATATCCCGTTTATTCCTGTCGAACAGATCCGTTACTTAGGACTACATCTCGACAAACGACTGACATTGAATCCTCATACATGACTGAAAAGAACTGCTCGTCGATTCCGACTATTACAACATTTACTAGACAAACGGTCCAAACTTCCAATCCATTACAAAAGACTGATCTACATGGCTATTATAAGACCTATCTAGACATAGAGAATTGAGCTATGGGGCTCCACTAATCCATCTAATTCCTCCCGTATCCAATCCTTACAGTCCAAAATCCATAATGCTGCCGATTTGGCCAAAACCAGATACCATTCCTTCCATAATAAACTTTCCAACCACCCAAATCCACTTGTTTCTAACCTGGTTTCACCTTCATTACCTAATAATCCTCCTAGGCGTCTGAAAAGAAGATGGCGTCGAGATCTTTTCCTATAGAAATGTTATTGCAGTTCTTCCAATGGGTAGATTCTCCACATGTTTGTATCATGTCACTATGTCACCTACAGCAAATTTACTTGTTGTATATATATTTTTTTTATGCAGTTGTAAATATCAATAAATAAATTAATAAAAAAAAAACATTTTACCTATGTTCTTATATTTTTTCGTTCATTTACGATATTTTATTTACTTATTCATTGTTTTTATTAATTTTCCCTTTTACTATCTCATTGTAAAATTTTACTTCACATTTTTTCAAATAGGAGTCTCTACTTATTCCTGTTCATAAAAGGGGCCCGACTACGGATTGCAATAACTATCAAGGAATCTCACTTCTTCCTGTATGTTATAAAATATTCACGCTGATCTTAACTAGTCGAATCAGGGAATACGTCGAGGAAATCATCGGAAACTAGCAATGTGCTTTTAGACGAAATCGTTTAACTATTGATCAAATTTTTTCATTTCGGCAAATCTTGTAGAAAAAATTGGAATACAACGGGGTAGCTTTATATAGATCTCCAAAAGACTTATGATTCTATTGACCACCAGAAGCTGTATAATATTCTGATTGAACAGGAATACCAAAGAAGTTAGTAAATCTCCTACGGATGTGCATCACCGAAACGTATAATTACGAATTATCATTATAATAATAATGATATTAAGAAATCATTATTCTGAGAAATTCCAGGTCCGGTCGGGTTTAAAACAAGGTGATTCTTTATCACATATGTTATTTAATCTAGCACTATAGTACGTTATTAAAAGTGTGATGAATACCGAAAAGGGTTTAACTTTGGGTGGCAAAATACCGGTCCTTGGGTATGCAGATGATTTGGTATTATTGGGTGATGACAAAGAAACTATAGAACTAAATACAACCACATTAACAAAGTTTAGTAACGAACTAGGTCTTGAAATAAATATGGATAAAATCAAAATATATGGTCAGCAGTAGAAACGCGAGCAATTTCGGTGATATAGATGTAGGAGAAAATACATTTAAGTATTTAGGTTCTATGGTAACTAGAAAAAACGAAATTGATGAGGAAATAAAAGCGAGGTTGAATGCGGAAAATGCTTGTTATTTTTCAATTTTGAAAATGCATGGTTTATCGAAAAACTAAAAAATTAGGTTGTAGGGCTTAGTAACGAGCGGATCCCTAAAGTGTTAATAAACAATGAACCAACGGGTAAACGTTCAAGGGGTAGACCGAAACGTAGATGGGAGGATTGCGTTAAAACTGATTTAGTGGAATTGAGTTTGGAGGGGCATCACTGGAAGGACGTATACAGAGAGCGTTTGGTGGTATCGGCATCGCACCTTCGGGTTCGTTAGGTCTTTATTATTATCATTATTGTTTCAAATAACTTTTTTTCACTTTACATTTTTTCATGTTACTTGCTATTAAGTACCTTAACTATTACTATTATCAATATAGATAAAATATTATTGTCACGATCAATACAAAAAAATTTGTTAACATTACCTAATTAATCCGTAAGTTTAAGTAAAAACCATTTTATTTAATATTATTTAGTTATTTCTTTTTACATTTATTGCATTTTTGTTTTATGCTAACTATATTTTCTATATGGGTATATGTATTATTAGTTACATATTATATTATTTAATTCTTAATTCTTAAAGTTATATTTTCTTTTCACTTATATTTACATAATTTTAACCCTACCTTAATTTATCTTCTTGTATCTTATTATCCTACTATGACAAAATATCTTTAGTTGTTTTTGTACATTTTGAGCTCTGATGAACCTCTACAAAGTGGAACGAAACGTCAGAAAATAAATAGTTGGAACTATTGTATTCCCTTTTTGACAATCTCCTTCATATTGAGTTACGGTAAATCAATTTTATATATAATATTAATTATTACTTATCATAGAAACGTAATCCTGGTAGCTCGAAAACTCTCACTAATTGGATAATTAATTTAATTAAATAACGAATGAGAACTTTATTTTTTAAATTCTAAAGGATGGATCATAGCAAAAAGAAATAAAACAGTATTAAATTCTACCTGAAATGAGTACATTAACTTATTAATTCACTGACGTAGTACGTCGTAAACCATCTGTCCTGGTATTATAAGGCCAGGCTATAAGGAATAACTGAAGTACGTAGTTTACGACCATATCTCTTTTTGTGAAAGTGGAATAGGTTATTAACTAAAGGAGAAAATATATTTATCTGGTAGAAAAAAACGCATTCGATTTTCAGAATAGCAATACATACTTTTTATGCATCGTTAGAAAGCCAAAGATTTTGTAAGTAATCTATTACTATATTTGAGGATTTATAAAGATTTAATGATTACAATCGAAAGTTTAATATGAACTATTGTATTTAGTTAAAGTTAAATATTTTATTTTTATTTTTTAAAACTTTATATATTGATATATATTACAATCTGCCACACCGTGGATATCTATTACCTATTGTAATAGTGATGAATGATCACATTTATACTAAAATAAAATAAAATAAGAATGCAAAATAAATAAATGAAAAAAAAGTACATTAAATAAATAAAATTTCACTTAAAATATATACAAAAAGAAAGGATAAAGAAGATGAACATAATCAAACTACGTGCATGAAAACATAAATAAATAAAATAATACAATCTCCAATCACATTTACACTCTTATATACAATATTTACACAATGGACCTGAGGATCCCTGAGCCCACTCCATCCCCCACGTGTGAGGGGTAGAGGAGAGCTCAAGAGATCCCAGCGGATCCCTCACACCGTAGCACTGGTCAAAATTAAATATTAACGTATACTTTATTATCATGATTTGGTAGCATAAATTAAAGCAATATATTTTTTTACTCTTTGGTAAGACACGAATCTGCTCACTGTGTTAGTACACTATAAGTATATTGGTACTATATTGAAACAATTGAGATCGATTCACTTATCAAATTATGGTAAAATGTTTTTGGAAGAGTGAAGCTATGGGGTCCACTAAACAATCGAATTCCTCTCGAATCGAATCCTTACAGTCCAAAATCCTTAATGCTCCTTACTTTGTCACAAATCAAATCATCCATCAGGACCTCAATGTCCCCTATGTTGTCGATTTGGCCAGGACCAGATACCAATCCTTCCATAATAAACTTCCCAACCACCCAAACCATCTCGTTTCCAACCTGGCTTCTCCTTCACTACCTAATAATCTTCCTTGGAGTCTGAAAAGAAGATGGCCTCGAGATCTTCTCTAGAAATGTTTTTGGAGTTCTATCAATGGGTAGATTCTCCACATGTTTGTATCATGTCATAATTTCACTACAGCAAATTTACTTGATGTGTATGTA
>NW_027109824.1:491865-510180 GCF_000696795.3 Halyomorpha halys
ATATAAAAACCTTTAAAGCAGCCACTATATTTTATTCCTCCTACTTATACTTGACAGACTCATCAACGCAGACTAGTGATTATACATAGTTTTAATTGATGTAATAAAAAAATAGGGAGAATTAACTGAATTTTCTATTGGGCTCTCTTACACTTATTTTATCTAACAATTTTGCCAGTCCCTGCAAATTCAACAGAGTCCATTCAAATGTAAAAGTGTTAAAGGAAAATAGTGTTAAAGGAATAGAGTGTTGAATTAATAGTTTGAAGTGCGAAGAGGATAAGTAAACACTAAAGCGTGTATACTGTCCATATCTATCCCATAGTTCCGTTCGAGAGCACGTATAAATCAGGTCATTATTTGAATTATTGTGTTCCATTATTAAAACGGTTAACATAGGGTTAGTAAACCATTAAAATAAAAACGAGAACATTAAATGAAATTCCTTCCCTTTATATTCCTGGCAGTTCAACAATTTTCATTTATTTAACCATAAATACATTCATGAAACTATTGACTACATTAATATAAATACATTTATAATATTATAAATAATAATGTAATAATAAATATTATGTATATAAGAAATGCTAATAATCAGAAAATTGAAAAAAAAAAAAAAAAAAAAAATACAGGAAAATGTGGAAAAAGAAAAAAAAGAGTTGTTTAATATCGAGCCTTTTCTGTGTACGCTCATCAAGCTTCATTGTAAACATTTTAAAACAGCGATCATCTAACATATAAAAATAAATATTTGTTAGTTGGTACTTTGTACACTGCTATAGCGTTCATCTCATTGTCATGGGGCTTCTTGCTTAATGTTAAAATGCAGCATTTTGTCGGGGAGGTTATAGTAAGAGAATAAAAAAAAAAAATTATTTCCCCTCAATTTTTTATTACTTTAATGAAAACTATGTATAATTACTAATCAAACTGAAGAGTCTATAGGAAAGGGAAATACAAAATGGCGGCTCTTTTAATTACTTAAAAAACATTAGTTTCTCATTCGGAGCTCTATATCTTAAAAACTACCAACAACACTAGAAAATCTAAGAGAACATTATTTGAAGAAGAGTAAATTTGCTGAAACATCAGCCCTAATAGACCTATTTACGTTCAATATTCGAGATGTAGCTTTTAATAAAGCAACATTTCTTAAAAATGTACTGAAAGATTAGTGGTTAGTGAATTTATTTTGAGAAATCTATATCTCAGAAACTAAGTGACTATAGATGTCTATTAGCACTGAAATTAAAGCTAGTTTAATGTGCTATAAAATGGTTTATAACGTTCATCTTTGTAGGAGTAGTGGTTTTTATGATATTCGACAAACTAAATTCACAAAATGTAAATTTCTAGTTATTCGTATAAAATGTTGGGTTTTTGAAAAATATATCTCTAGATCCATAAGAAGCAAAATAAAGGAAATTTAACTTACTATAAAGTAGATTATGACACTTATCTTCGTAGGGGTAGTAGTTTTTATGGTATTCACATATAAATATAAATTTGGAAAATGAAAATGGAAATTTGTCTGAACAACTATAAATCAATTTATTCTAGCTCATATCATAAAAACTACTACTCCTACGAAGATAAACAATATAAACTACTTCATAGCACTTTAAACTAGCTTTAATTCGAGTGCTAATAGACATCTGTACGTCAAATGTTTTTTGAGATATAGATTTTTCAAAATAAATTCACTAAACTACTGATCTTTCATTACGTTCTGTACATCTTTATGAAATGTTGCTTTTTAAAAAGCTATATCTCGAAAACTATTTAACGTATTTTAACTCTATTAGGGCTTATATTTTGACAAATTTACTCTTCTTTAAATAATGCTCTCTTAGATTTTCTATTGTTGTAGTTTTAAAGGTATAGAGCTCAGAATGAAAAATTAATTATTTTTAACGTTTTGAAACATGCCATTTTCTATTCCCCTTAACTATACTTGGTAGACTCATCAATTGTGACTATTAATTATACATAGTTTTCATTAAAGTAATCAACAATTGGGGTGAAATAACTGCCTTTTTTCTCCTCTTGGGCTCTTGTACTATAACTGGCTGATTTTTTCGATAAAAAAGAAGTTAATAACAAAATTAAGGATATTTGGCGCGTGGCTCAGTAAATATACATTTTCTTCATGGTTATTATATGATTATAATCGATTAGTTATAACATCGAACAGTTATAATCGATTTGTCTCCTTCTGTAGAATAAAAAAAAAATTAATGATTCAATATAATTAGAACTTTTTGAACGTAATTTCTTTGAAAGACTATTTTCTACCATTGTTTATTAATCCTGCATTTAATCCAATTGCTACTTAATACAGCCGTTGGAAATCTGAATGTTTACCTTCAACCTATATTAACATCATTTAGATTAATTGCCTTTTATAAGGGCGAAATATTAGTTTCAATTAAAGATAAACTTTTCAAAAGTTTCACATTATATCTCCGGTTCTAATATGTTTAATTAGATCCAGTTTGTGCATTTTGCTGCAGTTTATTGAGCTCTAAACAATTCCCAAGTTTGGTGTAGATTGGTTGAAGTTATTTATATGTTTTTAACATATAATGTTACTGCTATAAACTAAATAGATATAATAGGCAATTAAGTAAGTCATTGATCTAATGTTTAAATAATTAAATATATAAAAATTTTAATTGTATTTAATTATTATATATACATATCTAAATTTAACAATTGCGAAGAACTACCGTGTCTGCTAGTAGTTGAATAAAATAAAAATGAATACAATCTTCAAATTTATTCTTATTGGTTTTTCAATAACATTTATTACAAAAGAAACTCATACGAATTATTTTTTAAAAATTTTCATGTATATTATTAATAATCATGAGAGATAGTTGACGGTGGATGACTTATACAAGGAGAAGATGGTTGGGAGTGCGGTCAAAATAAAACAAATAAGTTGATGTCACTTATTTAATCGTGGCAACGTTTCGGCCACAATTTCTAGCCTTCATCAGGGCTAAGAACAGAACAAGCTTCCCAAGTTTGTTCTATTTCCAATGTTTATAATTTATTTTCTGTATTCATTGGTTGTTATCTTGTTCTGTTCTTAGCCCTGATGAAGGCTAGAAACTCTGGCCGAAACGTTGGCATGATTAAATAACTTACTTCAACTTATTTGTGTTTTATTTTTACCTAACCCCCCAACCATCTTTTCTTCGTATATTAATACTTTTATAAGGAAAAATATAATCAATGTAGTTCATTTTTCAAAATGTTTCTCCCCAATTTAAAAACAAACGTAACTTAACAAAATCAACATCTAAACAAAAATGTAATTAACATCTACCTCAGTAACAATTCTGTAAACAGATCATGACTGTGTTTCACACCTTTGAGGAGTGCCCTCGATAAAGAGGGATCATGGGAAATTGTAGTTCCTCGAAAACTCTGGGAGGCCATGGGGGACAGTGAGATCATTAAGGACACCCTTAAGTTCATTAAATGTATCGTATTGTTTACTCAGATATAAATCTGATTAATACATTATAAAATGTAATGTCATTATTGTTAAGACAAACTTCAATGATCTATGGTCTTTCTAAAGGAGAAAACTTAAATCATTGATATCATAATTTATTAAATTGTTTGAAAAAAATTGAATAGAATAGTTTTGTTTAGATTAATTATGTGGTTTATATGAGACATGAGCAGTTAACCTGTAAAAACGACATTTTTATGAATTATGACATCAATGATTTAGGTTGTCTCCTAGAGAGTGGCCTAACGGCCGAAACGTTGGAGATTTGTTAAAATAAAAAGTTGAGAACAAAAGTGGATCATTGAAGTTTGAGTTAATAATAAAATAAACCACTCTCAAACATTCAATATAACAAATCAGTAATGTAATATTATTTATTATTTATATGTATTAATAATTATTATTTGATTTATCTGTCATTAATTAATTACAAAAATTAGTACCACAATTTATTCTATTAAACCAAATAAACCAATATTTAAGATCTAGTAAAATTATTTATAATTAAACAATTTTTTTAAATCATTTATTTATTGTTATTTACAACTGTATAGCATATATACAACAAGTAAATTTGCTGTAGGTGACATAATGACATGATAAAAACATGTGGAGAATCTACTCACTGATAGCACTCCAATAACACTTCTAGAGGAGAAGATCTCGAGGCCTTCTTCTTTTCAGACGCCTAGGAGGATTATTAGGTAATAAAGTAGAAGCCAGGTTAGAAACAAGTGGATTTGGGTGGTTGAGAAGTTTATTATGGAAAGAACGGTATCTGGTTCTGGCCAAATCGAGAACATATGGAATATTGAGGTCCTGATGGATGACTTGATTTGTGACAAAGTAAGGAGCATGAAGGATTTTACGAAGGATTTTGGACTGTAAGGATTGGATTCTGGAGGAATTTGATGATTTAGTGGAGCCCCAAAGCTAAACTCCGTATGTCCAGATAGGCCTTATAATAGTCATGTAGATCAGTCTTTTGTAATGGATTGACAATTTAGACCGTTTGTCAAGTAAATGTTGCAGTAGTCGGAATCGACGAGCAGTTTCCTGTCTTTTCAGTCTTGTATGAGGATTCCATGTCAGTCATTTGTCGAGATATAGTCCTAAGTAACGGATCTGTTCGACAGGAATAAGTGGGGTATTAAAGGATACTGTTGGACAAGAGATCATTGGTTTACGACGTAGGGTAAATGTGACTTGGTAGGATTTATTGGAATTTATTTTAATTCTCCAATTTTGGCACCATTCTTCAATCCTTCAAATTTAAACAACAAAAACTATATTATTTACCAATATTGATTATGAATTATAATTACATTTATTAGTATTTTATAATGAATATTATGGATGCATTAATGCATGAGAGAAAGCAGACAAAGCGATTCGGCCGCATGCCCATGATGCAATCATTGGGGTCAAAGCCCTTTTAAGTCTGCCAAAAATAAACGCCTTAAATTCACTCGCTCTCCAGCCCTGGAGGCATTTTTTTGGAAAATTACGCCATAAATTTTGTTGTATTTTTTTTACTTGTTGGCCAATGCATGTGGACTTAAAAAAAAATTAACAGCTGTGTACAATGAACGTCTTATAGAGTGAGAAAATATTTTTTGCAACCGTAGACGAAACTATTCAGGCTTTGCATGTACAAATGTGTGCTAATGTTAACATAAAATAAAAAATAAGACATTATAGATTGTTCAAAAAATTACAATGGAAAGGACTTTATATTATGTATTTTAATGAGATTATTTTGGTTTTGGAGCAATTTTTTTTTTATCTTAATTTCTATCAAATTATCAAATTAACTAAATATTATAGAATTTTAATATTATTACTATAAAATATATTATTATATATGTGTGTATTATTACTAACAATGAGAACTTTTTATTTTATTTTTCCAAATAATCAAAATCAAAAGTATTTAGGGAAAGAAGTTTTGAAAATACCATACTTGCTAAATAAATTTCAGACAGTTGTTTTTTAAATTTAATTTAATTTTTTTTTTAATTAACAACGATTTGCAACCATGGACGCAACTCGTCAGGCTTTTCTAGTACAGATGTACAATATTAACAAAAAAATTGAATTAAATTATAAATCAGACTAGATAGATAGTTCCACAAATGAAAATGGAAAAAGACAAAATTTTATATTTAAGAAATGATTTATTTTGTAATGTACATTCTGAATAATTTTTTTTTTAATAATTATTTATACCTAAATATCAAACTAACTAAAAATTATAAGACGTCCAATACTCGTACCAAAAACACTGGTGTGGTGTGCGGATCACTCAACTCTTACTCAAGCTTCTGACGTCCCCAAGAGAAGACGAAAATTATGAACACACTTTTTTTTTTTGTTTTATTGCTATGAAAGTTCGTATTTTAAGGTTTATAGTGCCATATCACAGCCCTCAAAGATTGGTGTCGTAATTGGAGGATTAAAATAAATCCAAACAAATCCCATCAAATCACCTTTACCCTCCGTCGTAAACCTACCGACTGCCCTACAGTTTACTTCAATAATGTTGCCCTTACCCCTGTCGAACAGATCCGCAACCTTGGACTATATCTGGACAAACGACTAACCTGGAATCCTCACACAAGACTGAAAAGACAGGAAACTGCACGTCGATTTCGACTATTACAGCACTTACTAGACAAACGGTCTAAACTTCCAACACATTACAAAAGACTGATCTACATGACTGTAATAAGGCCAATATGGATATACTTGAGCTTTGGGGCTCCACTAAACCTTCGAATTCCTCTCGTATCCAATCATTGCAATCCAAAATCCTTCGTAAAATCCTCAATGCTCCTTCCTTTGTCACAAATAAAATCATACATAAAAATCTTAATGTTCCACATGTAACCGATTTAGCCCGATCACTCCTTCCAATATAAACTCTCTAGCTACTCAAACCCACTAGTTTCTAACCTTGCATCCTCTTCCATTCCTGACAATCCTCCGAGGCGCCTGAAAAGAAGATGACCACGAGACCAGCTAATGTAAAACGTCATTAGAGTGCTACCAATGGGTAGTTTCTTTACACGCCTGTAACACTCATTTAACTGAGATTAGATTTACTAAATGTATTATAATGTACAGTTGTAAATAGCAATAAATAAATATTTAAAAAAAAAGGTTTATAGAGATGGGAAAAACAAATATAAATTTTGTTCCAGCCAAGAATACAACAGTATAACAAAAGATAACGAAGTACTCTTACTATCGGGAGAGAATTTATCTATTCTTCCTTTTTCTCCTTTCTTCATTTACTCTTACAACAGGCGCATGGAGCTGCTCTTGGCCTGCTCAACGGCCGCCAACCATCTTTCTCTATCTTCTGTAAGGGTAACTGGGATCCTCAGTTGTTGCAGATCCCGCCTCACAGCATCCTTCTATCGGCCCTTCGGCCTACCACGTTGCCGCGCACAATCCGGAACGTAACTGTACAGTTTATGTGCCACTCTTTCCTAGTTCATCCTCATTACATGGCCAAGGCATTTAAGCCACTGTATCCTTATATACGAGAAGATGCTACATTCCTTATAGAGACCAAAAAGCTCACCATTTTTCCTTCTTCACCGATTACCATTCTCGCATACGGGCCCTAAGATCCTCTTCAGAATTACTCTTTCAAACCTGTCTAGCAGGTTAATGCTTTTATTGCTTAGGGTTTCTCCACCGTATGTGACGACTGGCCTAACCAACGTTTTGTACAGGGTGAACTTGGTGGTATGGCTAACAAGTTTGGTTTTGCTTAGCCTTACAATGGAGAAATAAGCTCTATTTCCATCAGCAATTCTGCTTTTAACTTCTTCTTCTTCATCCTGGTTCTCGTTGATAATAGAGCCAAGGTAAGTAAAACTTCTTACCTCTTCGAAATTATTGGGGCCCATTACAAGGCGACTCTGCCTCTGCTCTGGTCCAGAGACTTCTTACCCAATAGCAATCTTGTTTTTTTCCTCATTAATATGCGAGCCCATCCTTTTTGCTTCGACTTTTTACAAAGCGGGCGGACGTACGTCCTTTTGTCGACCTACCTCCACGAGAACACCGATGATACAAGACTTTATTTTCTGTTTTATTCAACTTCAATATAATTTTTATATAGTTTAAGCTGGTTCAAGTTCCTTTTTTTAATTTATTTTTCTAGTTTATATGTTTGTATATATTTATTTTTTTTTACAGTTTATTATCTTTAATTACTTAAAACATAATAATAACGAAATTCGGCGGTTCATTTATTTTATTTTCAACACTATTCACGGTTGGGCTAGCAATAGTTCCTTTTGAACCCCTAACCGTCGTAACACTAACCATTGTGGGGGAGGGTCTAGTTTTCATTTCGTGGGACTGCCAAAGAAATAGAATTCGCCCACCCAGGCTGGATTCTAATCGGCGCCACTGCAGTTTCCAGATTGCAAAGACCTACGCTTCAACTCCCTGAGCTACATACGGACCGAAGAAGTTTTAGCTGTCCTTGGTCTGCTTTCTATGGCAGGAGTGAAGAAAGGTTTGACGACTTTCGAGACCTTAAAGAGCTAAATGGTTACTGACTTTGTGAAGTGCTGTCAAGATAACTACCAAATTGGTGCACACAATTGAGTGAAGATGCGTGCTCTTGTGGATTCACTAATGTTTTTTACGTCAATGTTTTTTTCAATGAACTTTGTGTGGGTTAACAACTCCAAAGACCTCTCTTAGTGGATTGTCACGGTTCTGCCATAGCACATTGTGTTGGAAATAAAATAAACTATCGTTATGATGTTTAACCTCTCGCTTTGAACAGCCCTGATGAAGCCCTGCAAAGTGGGGCGAAACGTCGGACAATATTTAGTAACTATTAGTTCTTTTTTTTTTTACCTCAACCCTGACCATCTTCTTATATTTGAGTTGTACGGTCAACTATATATATATCGTAATGATGCTTTGAAAAAATAGAAAGGAGTTACTATCAACATTTGTAAATTCGAAATAACGAGGAGAAAACATAGCTTGTTAGGCTTCTAGAAAGATAAAGTTAGTGTGTCTTACAAAAAATGTACTACTATTGTCAACATTTGACGAAGACAAATAATCGATGAACTTTCTGCTAAAAGCTTCAAGCTAGAAATAAAGAAATTTAGTATTTCTAACTCCAACATATTATATTATCAACACTTCCAAAGAAATTAGTTTTTCCGATATCGAAACTGTAAAAATTTCACTTCTGACTTTCACAGCGATTACAATAACTTACCTATAAATCGGGAAGTTTTTTTTTTATTAATAATTTATTTATTGTTATTTACAACTGTATACACATATATACAACAAGTAAATTTGCTGTAGGTGACATAGTAACATGATAAAAACATGTGGAGAATCTACCCACTGATATAACTCCAATAACATTTCTAGAGGAGAAGATCTCGAGGCCATCTTCTTTTCAGACGCCTTGGAGGATTATTAGGTAATGAAGGAGAATGAAGAGGTAGGTTGGGAAGTTTATCATGGAAGGAACGGTATCTGGTTCTGGCCAAATCGGCAACATATGGAACATTGAGGTGCTGATGGATGACTTGATTTGTGACAAAGTAAGGAGCATTAAGGATTTTGGACTGTAAGGATTGGATTCGGGAGGAATTTGATGGTTTAGTGGAGCCCCAAAGCTCAACTCCTTATGTCCAGATAAATCGGGAAGTTAAAAATTTCTTTTAAACATGTGCATTTTTATTCGAAAACTAAAATGTTATTGCCTGCTTAATTTTCTCAAAATAAATAACTTTTTAATTTTTTTTTCCTCCAGGGAAGTGTACGGATTTCCGTTTGGTTCAACAAGATTACTTGGTAATACTTCAATTAAACTTATTGAAATGTTATTAAACGAAAACATTTTAGCAAATATTTCTAGTAGAGTGTTGTCATACTTGGATAATTAGAAGAGACAATGTCCAACGCATTAGCTAGAATATAAGACTAATGCTGACACAACTCAGGAGAGATCGCAGTACACCCCAAGGTCACTGCCTGTCCCTCGCTGAGGACTTAATTGCATTTCTGTCTCAGTCCAGGTAATATACACAGTCTGTGTCAGGAAATGAATTAACTGGGGGGACTATATCCCTGTCCTGGGGGGACTATATCCCTGTCCTGGAGCGGGTACAACCCACATCGATTTGTAAAGGTTCATTATTAGTTTTTTATTTAACGTTATCAACTCAAAGATTAAAACTTTTTTATCTATTTAATGATATGTATAGGGTTTTTTTTTAAGCCCGATAGAACTTGAAATTGTAAAAAATAACACAAAAAATTAAATTGTAATCAAAATTTTTTTTTTTATTCGAAAGATCAATACGTGACATTAACATTTGAAAATGATTTCGGGCATATGGGCACCGCGGCTGTTCTTGACGAAGCGCATTCTGTAAAATTGTGTTCAGCGATGAGGCGCATTTTTGGCTTAACGGGTTTGTTAATAAGCAAAATTGCCGCATATGGTCGTGCGATTTGACACCTCTCGATTATTTCCTGTGGGGCTACGTGAAGTCACTGGTTTATGCTGATAAACCAGCAACAATTGACGCCTTGGAGGCCAGCATTGTTCGTGTTATTCGTGACATACGGCCAGCAGTGCTCGAAAAAGTGGCCCAAAATTGGACGTCCAGAATGCGCTTCGTCAAGAACAGCCGCGGTGCCCATATGCCCGAAATCATTTTCAAATGTTAATGTCACGTATTGATCTTTCGAATAAAAAAAAAATTTTGATTACAATTTAATTTTTTGTGTTATTTTTTACAATTTCAAGTTCTATCGGGCTTAAAAAAACACCCTTTACAACTGTATATACTGAAATATACATCTAGTGAATTTGATGTTTTAATGTAAGACCACAATAATATGATACAAGTATGTGAAGAAACTACAAGGTTAGAAACGAGTGGGCTTGAGTGGTTAGGGAGTTTATAATGGAAGGATTGATATCTGGTTCGGGCTAGATCGGTTTCATATGGAACATTAAAGTCTTCATGGATAATTTTCTTTGTGAAAAAGTAAGAAGCATTGAGGATGTTGGATTGTAAGTATCGAATACGAGAGGAATTTGAAAGTTTACTGGAGCACCAAAGCTCAATTTCGTACGTCTAGATAAGCCTTATTATGAACATGTAGATAATTTTTAATGGACTGGAAGTTTAGACCGTTTGTCAAGTCAGTGCAGTAATAGTCAGAATTGACTTGCAGTTTTCAGTCGTTTGCCAGAATTCCAAGTTAGTCGTCTAGATGTCGTCCAAGATAGCGGATCTGTTCGACAGGGCTAAGAACAATATTACTAAAGGGTGCTGTAGGGCAGTCGGTAAGTTAAGATGAAAGGATAAACTTCAATTTCGGTACCATTCTTCTAAGGTTGTGATATGGGATTCGAGAGTTTAGGATACCATTAAGGACTTATTATCTGCGAGTACACATGTGTCGTCGGTATACGTGGTGTATGGGTGAGGATTGGTTGATATATCAGCGGTATAGACTGTGTACAGGATGGGACCGAAGATATTTACCATGAGGAGCACCAGCGGACTGATTCCAAACCCTCAAGTGAATGTGTGATATGCGTATCCTACCACATTTTTAAATTTAAGATTCTTTTTTAGTGTATCATAGATCGGATAAGTTCGGCTTTCTCCGATTTCAGTCTATAAACTGCAGTCTCTATTTCTCTATTTAGTCTTTTAGGTAATTATTAAATACATAATTTCAGTTTTGGTACGCTTTAGCGCACTTGCTCAGCCACCACTGGCTTACTACCAGTGATTCGGCGAAAGGGATGCGCTGGGATCTTTTGAGCTCAGGGATCCTCAGGTTGATTATGTAAATATTGTATATAAGAGGATAAATGTGATTAGAGATTACATTATTTTTATAATTATTTTATTTTATTTATTTATTTTTTCATACACATAGTTTAATTATGATCATTTTCTTTATTCTTATGTTTGTATATATTTTAAGAGAGATTTTATTTATTTTTATGTACTTTTTTTTCTTTAATTTATTTATTTATTTATTTTCATTGATATTTTATTTTATTTTAGTATGAATGTGATCATTTATCACTATTACCTATTCCCACAATAATGTGGCAGATTGTAATATCTATCAATTAAATAAACCTAAAAAAAAAAAAGTTTTGGTACGACTGTTCGTTTATAAGCTAGGTTGCCCACGTACAGATACACATGATATTTCTTTATCTTAACACCAGATGCCATGAAACATATAGTTGAATACTTGAATTATAAATTTTCCACGATGGCAAAACTTTCCCTTACTACAGATTCCATGGATAGGAAAGTGAAAATAATACTTGGCGGTAAGATTTCAAGCTAACAGCCGTGATTAAGGCTAGGAATTCTGGCCGAAACGTTGGCATGATTAAATAAGTCATTGTAACTTATTTGTGTTATATTCTGACCGCACACACCAACCATCTTCTCATGATATAAGTCATCCACGGTCAACTCTCATGATTATAAAAATATTTACGATGAATATACTAATTGAATATACACGATGAAAACTTCCAAAATGTACATTTTACAGATAACTATAACTTTAACTTTAAAAGCCATATAAAGAGTGTAAATGTGACTATACATTATTTTTATTTATTTATTTTTTTTTTCAAGTACATAGTTTGATTATGTTAATTTTCTTTATCCTTCGGTTATATGTATATATTTAGAAAGAGATTTTATTTATTTTATTCTTATTTTAGTATGAATGTGACCATCCATCACTATTACCTACTGACCACAACTGTGTGGCACATTGTAATATCTACCAACAAATTTACCAAGTTAATATACCAAGTTAAAAAAAAGAAGCCATATGTAGATAAATCATTATATTACTTTGATTAAATTCTGAGGTGGGTAAAAATTATCAATAGTTGAAACTAATAGCTAATTTCTATGGATACGATATTTATTTATCAATGGTTTAATGGCAATGTTAGCTATTAGTTTCAACTTTAGCTAATTTTTGCCAACTCAGATTAAATTACCTATAATTCATAATATCAATAACCATTTGATATGAAATGTTATTTCTGTTCCGGAGAAAAATACAAGACTATACATGAGTACACGTTTTGACGTTGAGGTTAAGCAGATCCAATTACCGAGAACGAGTGGAACATAACACGTGCGCTTTTCTCGCAATCAGCTTCTTCTCACAACACTTTTCCTCA
This sequence comes from Halyomorpha halys, assembly GCF_000696795.3. NCBI lineage: Eukaryota > Metazoa > Arthropoda > Insecta > Hemiptera > Pentatomidae > Halyomorpha > Halyomorpha halys. The sequence goes on from NW_027109824.1 coordinate 504,648, forward strand.
ACACAACGAAATAGAAATATACAATTCACGATACCTTAATGATGTTTATCAGCGAGCGCAATAACTAGCACTCAGTCATTATTAGTTATATTTTTCTACTTCTAAAAATATCTAATCATTATAAACTACGTATGTTTACTATAAAGTATATATTAGGTCAAATAAACAAAATTTTATTTTAAAATATAAATTATGTGGATAAGCTTTGAATAAAAAAGAATATAAGAACGATCTAAAAATGATTTCTTTATCTAAAATATAAAAATGAATATTTGTTAGTAGTTACTTGGAGTTCTGGCAATGGTAAAATTCTCCACTCAAGTTGAGTGTTTGCGGCTTTAGCGCACTTGCTCAGCCTCCACTGGCTCACTACCAGTGATGCAGCGAGAAGGATGCGCTGGGATCACTTGAGCTCTGTCTGCTATTCCCTCACACCTGGGGGATAGCGTGGGCTCAGGGATTGTTTAAGTAAGGCGCCCCCTCACTTCTGGAAAGAAATTCATGATGCCATCTAGTGGCAAAGATATGCGGTAGGAAGTCTGGGCAGCCATCTTGGTTCCCACAACAAAGGGACAGTACCAGTAAAGAAGCCATCGTGACCTGTACCGGTGAAGAAAGAGACAGTACTCTTCAGGAAGGTCTCTTCTCATAAATCATGAGGGAGTAAATCTGTACACTCAGGCGAGAGAGGCGGCGGCGGCAGGAGGATGAGGAAAAAGAACCAAGAGGAACCCTTCTTTCATGTACATCTCCAAACAAGAATCAAAATTCAAGTCTCAAGAACATCACACAAGTAAACTGCAATATTTAAACCCATTCATGTAATAAAACCAAATTTATCACTAATCAACTAATCACATTGTAACTATTTTGTTCAAACCCTTCAGAATAGAGGAATTTTATTTTAAAGTATATTATATCAATTTATTATAAATACAGTCCACTCATTACTAGCTAACTATCAGTAATTTCTTAATTTAAACCAGCTTACCAGTATAATAATTAATTTGGGTAATATCCCCCAATGTTTACTCCGGGGAATACCTAAATTAAACAGGGGTCCTCAGGTCGATTGTATAATATTGTATATAAGAATGTAAATATGACTAGAGATTGTACTATTTTATCATTATGTTATTTTATTTTTTTCTTTTATACACTTAGTTTGATTATGTTTATTTTGTTCATTCTTCTGTTTGTATATATATATTTTTTTTTTCATTCATTTATTTTATTTTGTTTTAGTATGAAAGTAATCATTCATCACTATTACCTATTTCCCACAACTGTGTGGCAGATTGTAATATCTATCAATACATAAAAAGTATTAAAAAAAAAAAAAGTTGTTACTTTATTACTGTTCATCCCATTGTGAAGATTTATTTTTTTATTTTATTTTTTATAAATGCTCAGAATTTTCCCCAGTATGATAGAGACTGTAATTTTTTTCGGTAAACAAAAAGTTATTTCAAAATCAAGCATTTTTTTTTTTTTTTTTTGGTATGTTGAAAATATATATTTTTTCATAGTTATTATATGTTAATATTAAATGATTTTTATTCACTAAAATTTTTTTTTAAAATAATGAGGATTTGAGAAAAGTAGGTAAAAAACTTGTTTTATGAAAAACGATATGATATTCGTTTATAACGTCGACTAAATTTTTTTAATACCATTTTCCTAAGAATTAAAATTAAGAAATTTTTGAAATTTATTTATTTTGACAATTTTCATGACTTCACTGCATCTTATCTGATTTTTGCGTTAATGCAGCCGTTGAAAAGCTAGAATCTCTTCTCTTTTTAACTACATTAAAACTTTGATTAAATAAGGGCGAAATATTAATTCTAAATAAATAAAAACTGTTCAAACCTTTTTATTTTATATCTCTGGTTCTAATTTGTAATTAAGGTTTGTACCGCTTGGTGCAGTTAATAAAGCCCGAAACCTCTCCTAAGTTTAGTGTAGATTAGTTGAGTCGTCTTGAAGTTAATTATATTTTTTTTTATTATATAACGTTATTAACCGCTATAAACTAAATAAATATAACAAGTAGGTAATTAAATCATTGATCCAATGTGTAGATAACTAAATATATTAATTTATATAAACTTTTAATTGTGTTCAATTAATCTATCTACATCTCCGAATCTAGCCATAGCAGAGCTGACTAGTTAGTAATAAATGACACAGAAGAGATTCAGTAGTTGGACACCATTACATAACTTAACTTATGCATGCGTTACTTCAGTTAGCAATTAATTAAGCCTAGTAATGGACCCAGAGACCTGAACATTGAGTTAGAGCTTCAAGTTTAAAACTTCATTTAATTAACTTATGATAGCATCGGCTTAGTAAGCTTCGATAATATTCAAATTTAATTGGAGTCTAAATAATTTTTTTTTCGGAAATACGTTATTCTAAGGTTATTTTTAAATATGTCGTTAATTAGATAATAACATTTTATAAGCTTGCCATTATTTTTTTTATTCCAGCTTCTTAAATGCAGCTAAATTTTTTTTTTTGTAATATTTTCTGAAAGGGGCATTCTCTTGCGGCACCCCTGGTGGATGATTGAGACACTTCAGGGTGCCACGCGGCACCTACTTTTAGTACCCAAGAGGTGAAAAAAGTTATTTCACCCAATTTGTGATTACTTTAATGAAAACTATCTATAATTACTAGTCAAAATTGATGAGTCTGCCAAGTATAGGTAGGGGGAATAAAAAATGGCGGCTGTTTCAAAATCTTAAAAAAACATTAATTTTTCATTCGGAACTCTATATCTTTAAAAATACCAACAACAATAAAAAATCTAAGAAGACATCATTTAAAGTAGAGCAAGTTTGCCATACTGTAAGCCCTAATAGAGCTATTTACCTTCAATATTTCTCGAAATATAGCTTTTTAAAAAGCAATATTTCATAAAAAATGTTGTACAGAACGTACTGGAAGATCATTAGTTAGTGAATTTATTTTGAAAAATCTATATTTCAAAAACAATATAACGTATCACACAAATTAAAGGTAATTTAATGGCCTATGAAGTATTTTAATACGTTTATCGTCGTAGGAGTAGTAGTTTACATATTTGCTAAAATAAATTGATTTATAGTTGTTCAGACAAATTTTCATTTACCATACTAGCTTTAATTTATTAGCTCGCAGACATCTGTACGTCCTATGGTTTCTGAAACAAAGTTTTTCAAAACTCAAACTTATTGTCCGAAAAACTATAAACCAATTTATTTTAGCAAATATCACGAAAAATATTATTCATACGAAAGTAAAGATCATAAACTACTTTATAGTACGTTAAACTTGCTTTAATTTGAGTGCTAATAGACATCTGTACGTCACATAGTTCTTGAGATATAGATTTCTCAAAATAAATTAACTAACTAATCTTTCAGTAGATTTTTAAGAAATTGTGTTTTTTAAAAAGCTATAGCTCTAGAACTATTGGACGTTAATAACTCTAATAGGGCTCATATTTCACCAAAATTACTCTCTATTAATTAATGTAGTTTTAGATTTTCTTGTGTTGTTGGTAGTTTTTAAGATATAGTGCTCCGAAGGAAAAATACTTTTTTTAAAGTTTTGAAACAGCCGCCGTTTTTTATCCCCCTACCTATACTTGGAGAACTCATTTTGACTAGTAATTATATTTAGTTTTCATTAACGTAGCCAAAAATGTGGTAAAATAACTGACTTTTTTTTCTTTCCGGCTCTTGTACTATTTGGGAAACAATGCCCTGACAGTAATAGTCACCTTTAGTCAGAAGGTGAGGCTTAAAAATGATGTAATAATATTTGAAAAATAACCAAAGTAAATGCGAATAAGATGTAAAGAGAAAAGTATAAATAAATAAGAAATACAAAAACAATTTAGACATGTCATAAAAAGGAAAGTAATAACAAACAAAAAAAAAGGTATAAAAGAGAAATTTTTTTTAAATATATTTATTTATTGTAATTTACAACTGTCCAAAATAATACAATAGGTAAATATGTAGTATGTTTCATATACACTTGAAAATCTTGGGAAGGAACCACCCATTGGTGGTACTTCAAACATTAATTTAAACTAGAAGGTCTCGTGGCCATCTTCTTTTCAGACGCCTCGGAGGATTATCAGGGATTGTTAAGGATGAAATATTAAGAATTAAAGGAGTTTGGAATAAAAAGACGCATATCTGGTTTGGGTCAAATCTGCAACGAATGGGATGTTAAGGTCTTTATGAATGAGTTTATTTGTGACGTAATAAGGAGCATCAAGGATTTTACGTAGGATTTTGGATTGTAACGATTGGATGCGGGAAGAATTTGATGGTTTGGTGGAGCCCCAGAGCTCAATTCCATATGTCCAAATTGGTCTGATTATTGTAGTGTATACTAATTTTTTGTAGTGAATGGGTGAAGTTTAGAGCGTTTGTCAAGTAAGTGTTGTAGCAATCGGAATCTACGAGCAGTTTCTTGTCGTTTCAGTCTTGTGTGTGGATTCCAAGTAAGTCTCTTGTCAAGATGGAGTCCTAAGTATCGAATCTGTTTAACAGGCGATAATTAATTTAAAGAGATAAAAGGAAAAATATTTTTCCCTGGTTGAAAACCTATTTCCGGAAATAAAAATAGTGATATAGACGTGTTATATACCGTCGGAAAGCCAAAGATTTTAGAAACAAAAAATTTTAGGGTTAGAAACTAATGAGTTTGAATTGGATTCCAAGTAAGTCTCTTGTCAAGATGGAGTCCTAAGTATCGAATCTGTTCAACAGGCGAAAAGAGAAATTTAAAACTAACATTGTACATACTGAAAGACGGATAATAAAGTTCAAGGAAAAAGGAAGAAATAGAACGCCCTTTCAGTATGAAGGAAAGGCAAAGAATAACTTTTTAGTAAAAAAAAAAAAAAGGAATGATTTATTTTACGATTGTCTGTTCAAACTTCTCATTATAGATATCATCATGCATTTCATTTACATTTGCAAGTTTCTCATTAGGTTAATTTAAATTTTTTCATAATTTACATATATTGTGATTTTAAATATTTGTTTTCCTTTCTTTCATTATTCAATGTTTGTTATTTACTCGTATAAATACTTACTATTCCAAATATACGTTAGATATTTTATTATTATTTGATATATTTTTAATTTCTGTTATATAGTTTTTAGTTTTTATCATGCTGACAAGGTTATTATCTCGTTTTGTTCATAGCTCTGATGATGGCCGGAAATTTAGGCTGAAACGTGGGCACTGATAAAGATATAAATTTCACTTATTTGTGTTCTTTTAAATATGGTATTAGAGTCTTTCAGATAACCTTAAAAACGATTATGATTTTTTTTTCCTAAAAAATAAAAATTATAATTATAATATTATTAATAATAATATTATAATTATAATTATAATATTATAATTATAATATTATAATTAACAAATTATAATTATAATATTATAATTAACAAATTATAATTATAATATTATAATTAACAAATTATAGGCCAACCGCCACTGGTAATTCGCAAAGTAG
>NW_027109824.1:511275-518129 GCF_000696795.3 Halyomorpha halys
AGTAACATGTAGTTCTTGTAAATATGTTAGAATAAAGTCATTTTAGTCTTCACTGATTTTTTATATTATGTAACTCACGTAATTCGGGAAGCGGCTTGGGACGAAATAACGGGAGGAGGCAGGGCGCTGAGAGAGAAAATGCCACCTCACTGAGTTTACTACAGATTTCCCTTCTTACTCAACCAGACCATGATCTTCATACACATCAACTCATCAATATTTGCTATCTTCAATGGCCCCGATTCAAAATTATTTCTTTTAACTCTGTTACCATATTTTTTTTTACTTTCTGTCCAATATTTATAGATAATTAGCTGACCGGCAATGCTTGGCTATTGCCATATTTGAGAATGCACATGAATTTAATTAACACAATTGGTAGTTACCTATAAATTTTTGTATTTAGTTAATTGGCAGTTTGGTATTTAACATATCCTAAGTGTTGAGATTTTGTTTTTCTCTGAATTTTGATTTCATATTAAAACATGGATTTGGTGGTTTAGGTTTTGACGTATATAACTAGGGTTATATTATGTGATATTAGATGGTTAGGCCACCATAGTTTATGTCTTTAAGAACTACGCGTATTTACAATATTAATTCCTCTCGTATCCAATTTTTATAATCCAAGATCCTTCGTAAAATCCTCAATGCTCCTTATTTTGTTACTAATAAAACCATCCATAAAGATCTAAATGATACTTATGTAACCGATCTAGCCCGAACCCGATAATATTCCTTCCATAATAAACTCCCTAACCACCCAAACCCACTAGTTTCTAACCTTGCTTCCTCTTTCATTCCTGGCAATCCTCCGAGGCGCCTGAAAAAAAGATGGCCTTGTGACCTTATATTATAAACTGTTTTTAGAGTTCTACTACTGGGTAGTTTCTCTACATCCTGTATCATATCATTATGTCATTATAATCAAATTTACTGGTTGTGTTTTTTATACAGTTGTAAATATCAATAAATAAAAAAAAAAAAATTTACAATATTCACACATGAATACTATTGCCATCTCACTGGTAGTAATGTTTGGAGCAGTGGGTTAGTTTGATGTTTCAGCAAGTCCAGGTATTTAATGTTTCCTGCTGATAAAGTACCTGACTGTTGGAACATCCTACAGTTTGTGAAGACCCGGCGCGTTCTCTAGTAGACTCTAGTTTCACGGCATATAATTTCAGATGGCGCTGTTTACCATTAGTGACGAGAAAAAATTCGGTGGCACTAGACGGAATATGCTTTTGTGGATTTGTAATTTCAACCTAAGGGAAAGGGCCGATGGTGTCAGCAAATGCTGTTGTTTAAGTAAGGCGCCCCCTCACTTCTGAACAGACATTCATGATGCCATCTAGTGGCAAAGATATGCGGTAAGAAGCCTAGGCAGCCATCTCGGTTCCCAAAACAAAGGAGTAAGAACCAATAGAGAAGCCATCTTGACCTGGACAGGTGAAGAAAGAGACAGAACTCTTCAAGAAGGTCTCTTCTCATAATGGTGAGGGAGTAAATTCTTAGACTCAGGCGAGAGAGGCGGCGGCGGCAGGAGGATGAGAAGAGAGAACCCTCCTTCCATAATCACATTCACATCACAACCAACCTTCAAGCTCCATATAATCAAACAAGTAAAATGCAATCTTCATCAATTAATGTAATAAAACCAAATTTCTCACTAACCAACTAACCACATTCTAATCACTTTGTTCAAACCATCCAGAATAGAGGTATTTTATTTTAAAGTATTTTATATCAATTTATTATAAATACAGTCCACTCATTACCAGCAAACTATAAGTAATTCCTTAATTTAAACCAGCTTACCAGTATAATAATTAATTTGGGTAATATCCCCCAATTTTTACTCCGGGGAATACCTAAATTAAACAGGTGTAGACGGTAGGATTTCCACCTCACCGTTTTCTTTTCCTGATCGTAACTTTGAAACATACGCTTATAGCAAGTATGTTGGTCGATCTACGAATTGTCACAGTCTCACAAGAAAAGATCATAACACAAAAAATATGAGAAGGCAATCCTTCCCGGCCACACTATAATCCCAATATGGGACCGACCTATGTAACGTTTGTAATATTTTGCTTAATACGGGAACAAGAAACGTGGTGGTAAGATGGTTAAATCATCATAAAACTCCCAAGATTGGAAAAAGGCGTTCCATGTATTCGCTCTTTGATGTAAGTTTTTGAAGGAATAGCTCTATCTCCATAATTTTAAGTTCTGCTCGTTCGTAACCACGAAATTTAAGGTTTACTCACTCATGTTGAGATGGTCTGTAATCGATACACTCCCCCTACCATCTCCCATTGGATCCAGTCAGCGAAGGGTCAGGCACCATTCTAGGGCTTCAATAAAAGTAGTTGAAGGAAGTAGTCTCCCCTTGTACGGTAGCCTTGAAAGGAGGATAGGTTCGGAACTCCTTTCTAAGCCCCTAATAGGCCTTACAAGGGTAGGATAATATCGATAATGTGTCTTACTGAAATCGAATCTTTTATGTTAACTTCAAGTATCGATTATTAGTTTAACGATTGACTATAGAAAACCAATCGTTAATCTTTAGCCTTTTCAAACATAAGATAATATCGAAGTTTTACTCAGCTCGATTCTACAGTATGAGCTTCATGAATCAATTTTTAGTTTAGCAATTTACAGAACGAATATTTAATCGTTAGGTCTTCAAAATACATGATAAGATCAATGATTCTCTAAAAGGATTCTTCATATGAAATGACAAAATATTACCCAAACTCCATTTTCTAGAATTAATATTGCCTTAATAGTAATTTTTTAAAAATATGATTAACAATCCTCCCACACTTTTATTCATAGAAATTTGTATTTGAAGAAATAAAAATACAATTTTGTGTCTTACAGACCTATGGCGGTTCCTTTATATATATTTTGAGATCATGTATCGATTTATTTTAACTTTTCTTATTTCTAACATATTAGGGTATCTTTGGTTGGTTTTAAAGCTGCAAAAATGAAAACGCAATCCATTTTAAGATCGTGTATCGATTTATTTTAACCCTTCAAATTTCAAACATATACCCCCTTGCATCTTAGGATACACAAGAAGTAAAATAATTCGATTAGTGAGCATGCGATTTTCGTCAAACAAGCATTTTCGTTTTCTTGGCGTCTGAATATATGTAGTGGTACCATACATTATTCGAAAAAGTAAGAAATAAGAGAAGTAAAAAAAATATATAAGTAAATAAAATGGTCAAAAGAAAACAAAAAATAGATAACAACTATTTATTTGGTAACGTTTCGCCCCACTTTGTAGAGCTTCATCAGGGCTATTCCAGTTGAGAGATTGTGAAGCAGTTCCAGTAGACTGTTTTTAGTTTTCTTTTCAACGTACCCCTGACCATCTTCTTCATAATTTGAAATAATAAGGTCAATAATTTATCTATATAATAAAAAAAGTAATTATTATTCGACTAATTTTTTATTCAATGGATATTGAATTTCAAGCCTACGAATACAAATTTATTAGGAATTTTCAGCTGTATTTTTATTTGAATAAAATTATATAAAAGTTAAAAATTCGTCGAAACAACTCCGAATAAAAACATATTCGTCACTCGTCAATTGAATAATTTTCACCCAACCCCTCGTGGCTCAAAATAAAACAAAAAATGTTGAATACCTTAAAATATTCTTGAATCACTTCACAAAATATTGACATTTATGTACCTGTATTATGAGTGTTATGAAAATGGAATTGTATAACCTCAACTGAGAGGTTAAATAGAGATCAAGGTAAAATATATAATGAGAGAGAAATAATGGTGGGGTAGGAATGTTAAAAAAAATAACGTATGGTAAAAGAGAGTAGATCAAAATAAATAAGAAAAGAAACCATTTTATGTATGTATTAATCTAAAAATAAATAAATTACTTCTCTTTACAAAAAGACATACAAAGAAATTATAAGCTAAAAATACTGAAATGTATTCAGTACAAATAGATTAAGAATTTAAAAAATGAATAAAGTTATTAATAAAATGATATAAGGAATAGTTTGACCATAGATCTAATTATTCGAATAGATTTCTAATCAAATAATAATTACTTTTTTTATTTTATAGATAAATGGCTGACCGTATTATTTCAAAGTACGAAGAAGATGGTCAGGGGTGCGTTCAAATGAAAACAAATACAGACTACTAGAACTGCTTCACAATCTCTCAACTGGAATAGTCCTGATGAAGCTCTACAAAGTGGGCCGAAACGTTAGCAAATAAATAGTTGTTATCTATTTTTTGTTTTCTTTTGAAAGCACTCCTGACCATTTTATTTACATATATATTTTTTTCTCTTCTCTTATTTCTTTTTGTTTTTTTTAATAATTTATTTATTGTTATTTACAACTGTATACAAATATATACAACAAGTAAATTTGCTGTAGGTGACATAGTAACATGATAAAAACATGTGGAGAATCTACCCACTGATAGAACTCCAATAACATTTCCAGAGAAGAAGATGTCGAGACCATCTTCTTTTCAGACGCCTAAGAGGATTATTAGGTAATGAAAGGGGAGGCCAGGTTAGATACAAGTGGATTTGGGTGGTTAAGAAGTTTATTATGGAAGGAACGGTATCTGGTTCTGGCCAAATCGGCAACATATGGAATATTGAGGTCCTGAATGAATGACTTGATTTGTGACAAAGTAAGGAGCATTAAGGATTTTACGAAGGATTTTGGACAGTAAGGATTGGATTCTGGAGGAATTTGATGGTTTTGTGGAGCCCCAAAGCTCTACTTCGTATGTTCAGATCGGCCTTATAATAGTCATATAATTTTGTAATGGATTTGCAATTCAGACCGTTATATCATATTATATTATATCATATATTATATAATAGTCCGACGAGCAGTTTCCTATCTTTTTAGTCTTGTATGAGGATTCCATGTCAGTCGTTTGTCGAGTTGTAGTCCTAAGTAACGGATCTGTTCGAAAGGAATAAGTGTTATAAGAATTAATTTTAACCCTCCAATTTTGGCACCATTCTTCAAGGGTGGTGATGTGGGATTGGAGGGTTTGGGATACAATGTAAGGATCATTGTTCACTGACAATAGACATGTGTCATCGGTATACGTGGTGAGGATTATGTTAGGATGGGTTGGAATGTCAGCTGTGAAAAGTGTATAAAGAGTAGGACCAAGGATACTACCCTGAGGTACACCAGCAGACTGACGGAATAGGGATGAATAAGCGCCGTTGTAATTTACTTGAAATAATCTGTCGGAGAGATAAGAACGGATAATGAGATAATATGTATTAATGGTGCCAGACTCGATCAAAAGCCTGTTCTACATCAAGAAAGACTCCCGAGCAGTACATTCCACGCTCCAATGAAGACGAGACAACATCAACCACACGATGGCATTGCTGGATAGTGGAGTGGGATGTTCGGAAACCAAACTCTTATTTCTTACTTTTTCGAATTTTACAGTGTATGATGGTCTTACTACATATTTTCAGACGTCTAGAAAAGAAAATGCTTGTTCGACGAAAATCGCACGCTCAATTATCGAATTATTTTACTTCATGTTTATCCTAAGATGCAAGGGAGACCCTTAAATGTCTTATAATTAAGATTAACTATTCTAACCTCCGGCCAGTTGGAACTCAGCAGATACTGCTGCATTCGCCTTCACTCGAGGTGGTTTATGTGTCCATTAGGAATAGGGTTCCCTGAGGCTGGTAGAGAATGAATTGGTCAATGTGACGGAGTGGCACCTAGGCTAGCCGGGTGCATACTGCACTTAGTAACACTACTGACCAGACTTATTTTTTATTATTTTATTTTTTTTTACTACTTTTTATTTATTGATAGATATTACAATCTGCCACACAGTTGTGGGCAATAGGTAATAGTGATGAATGATACATACTAAAATAAGATAAAATAAATTCAATAAATGAATAAAAAAAAAAAAAACTCTCTTAAAATATATACAAACAGAAGAATAAACAAAATGAACATAATCAAACTATCTGTATGAAAAATAAATAAATAAAATAATATACTGATAAAATAATATAGCCTCTAGTTATATTTACACTCTAATATACAATATTTACACAATCGACCTGAAGATCCCTGAGCCTACTCTATCCCCCACGTGTGAGGGAGGAGCAGAGCTCAAAAGATTCCAGCGCATCACTCTCGCCGCATCACTGGTAATGAGCCAGTGGAGGCTGAGCAAGTGCGCTAAAGCCGCAAACACTCAACTTGAGTGGAGAATCTGACCATTACCAGAACTCCAATTTTCCTTTTTTATTTTAATAAGTCTCTTGGCCACTGCCGGTTCACCCTTCTAGATGGGCAGTAGGGATGGGTGGAACTAGATAAGGTAACCGGCAAAACTAAGTAACTACAAATTGAATGAGAAGTACAGGCGATGATGAGAAATCATCAGACCTATAATTCAAACATTTATAATTACTAACTTGAACTCCACCAATATTTTAATTAATATAAACTATTTTCTATTTTTCTATCTTATGCTGCAAAAGGATTCACTTAGTAAATTATCTGTGGAGATCCGTCGACTGGGCTATAACTATACGAATGAAGTTCCCTGCCCCCTCACAAGTTATCTCTTAATTGAAACCTTCGCCCTGCTCCAATATCATCTAAGTGGTAGCCATCCATGGGCATACCCAACATTTCCCTCGAGAGAGAAACAACTCAGAAATCAAAGGGATGTAGTCGTTCTGTATTTCTTCTAGTTACAACTGTTAACTAATGGGATATACAGAATATCAGGAGATAGGGAAATTCATGCTTCCACTTTAGTTCATATATATATATGTAT
>NW_027109824.1:518309-520465 GCF_000696795.3 Halyomorpha halys
GTTTTGTTTTCTTCTTTTTATTTCATGATATTTATAGAACAATTTATAATATTTTTGTGTTTATCTCTTGCATATAGATTTTTAGTTTTAATTATGAAGCCAGTTGGAACTGAGAGCCCTTATCGCCTCGAAGAAAGAGACTAAGACTATTTTTTGTGTATTTAGAGCGTAAGATAATCTTCTTATTAAAATAATAATAATGAAGGCCTAACGAACCCGAAGGTTCGATGCCGATATCAAAAATCGCTCTCTGCATTCATCCTTCCAGTGATGCCCCTCCAAACCCAATTCTACTAAATCAATTTTTACGCAATCCTCCCATCAACGTTTCGGTCTACCCCTCCGCCGTTTACCCGTTGGTTCAGTGTTTATTAACATTTTAGGGATCCGCTCGTTACTAAGCCCTACAACCTTACACGCCACCATGCTATATCTTGAATTATATTTACCGAGTGTAGGTCCCTTAATTCAGCGTTGTGTAATCTTCTAAAGTTTCCCGTTAATTCATCCTTTTTCAGTCTGAATACTTTAAGGCGCTGTTCTCCCCTTAGTGTAAGAGCCCACATCTCGCATCCATAAAGAACAGTGGGGAAGATAATAGTTTTGTAAATTCTAGTTTTTAAGTTTTTCGATAGAAGACGCGAGCTAAGCAGTTTCAAAATTGAAAAATAAAGAGCATTTCCTGCCTTAAACCTCGTTTTTATTTTGTCATCAATTTTGTTTTTTTCTAGTTACCATATAACGTAAATACTTAAACCTATCTACCTGTTCAAACGTATTTCCTCCTATATCTATATCACCAAAATTGCTCGCATTTCTACTGCAAACCATGTATTTTTTTTTATCAGTATTTTTTTCAAGACCTAGTTCCTTACTGGAGTATATTACCGTGGTTGTATTTAGTTCTATAGTTTCCTTGCCCTCACCCAGTAATACCAAATCATCAGCATACCCAAGCACCCGTATTTCACCACCCAAAGTTAAACCCTTTTCGGTATTCATCACACTTTTAATGACGTATTCTAGTGCTAGATTAAATAAGATAGGTGATAAAGAATCACCTTGTTTTTAACCCGACTGGACCTGGAATTTCTCAGAATAATGATTACCGATTCGTACCTTATTATACGTTCCGGTCATGCACATCCGTACTAGATTTACTAACTTCTTTGGTATTCCCAGTTCGATCAGAATATTATACAGCTTCTGGTGGTCAATAGAATCGTAAGCCTTTTGGAAATCTATATAAAGCTACACCATTGTATTCCAATTTTTCCTGCTAGATTTGCCATAATGAAAAAATTGATCAATAGTTAAACGATTTCGTCAACAACCACATTTTATCATGGAAGGAATGGTATCTGGTTCTGGCCAAATCGGCAACATATGGAATTTTGAGGTCTTGATGGATGACTTGATTTGTGACAAAATAAGGATCATTAAGGATTTTACGAAGGATTTTAGACTGTAAGGAAAATTCGGGAGGAATTTGATGGATTAGTGGAACCACAAAGCTCAACTCTGTATGTCAAGATAGGCCTTATAATAGTCATGTAGATCAGTCTTTTGTAATGGATTGGCAATTCAGACCGTTTGTCTAGTAAATGTTGTAATAGTCCGACGAGCAGTTTCCTATCTTTTCAGGCTTGTAAGAGGATTCCATGTCAATCGTTAACGAGATGTAGTCCTAAGTAACGGATCTGTTCGATAGTTATAAGTGTTATAAGAATTAATTTTAATCCTCCAATTTTGGCACCATTCTTCAAGGGTGGAAATGTTGGATTGGAGGGTTTGGGATACAATGTAAGGATCATTGTTCACCGACAATAGGCATGTGTCATCGCCATACATGGTAAGGATAGTGTTAGGATGGGTTGGGATGTCAGCTGTGAAAACTGTATAAAGGATAGAACCAAGGGTACTACCTGAGGTACACCATCAGACTGATGGAATAGGCATGAATAAGCGCCATTGTAATTTACTTGAAGTTAACTGTCGGAGAGATAAGAATGTATAATGAGGAAGTATGTAGGGGGTAGGTATTTACGGTTCTTGTATAGTAGTCCTGGGTGCCAGACTCGACCAAAAGTCTGTTCTACTTCAAGAAAGACACCCGAGCAGTACATTCCGCGCTCCGGAAGACTAGACATCAACCG
>NW_027109824.1:520630-524854 GCF_000696795.3 Halyomorpha halys
TAAATTATTTGAAAATATCACTTTCAATGATTCATATATCAAACCTGAAGATTATTGATTACAGATTGATTGCTTTAAACACTGCTAATGATAACTAACTTATCTACTTAAATGACGGCTGAGGTGACACATACTGCACTGGACTTTCCAACAAAGGAAAGCAGTATCACACCAATGATAAAGTCTGATAGTGCTTGTTTACATGCTGATAGTGGACTAAATCTCACCAACAGACCAACTAGGTGAATCAACGATGAAAATTGAGATTAACGCAACAAACAACTGCTAATAAACAATAGGAAAAAAAAACATTTTATAATTTAAATTATGAAGAAGATGGGCAGTGGTGCGGCTACAAGAAAACAAAAAATAGTTAGCAACTATTTATTTGACTTCGTTAGTGAAAAAGATAAAACAACAAGTAAAAATAATTTGATTTCATAGGATAGTATACAATAGGTGAATCAAGTAGGGTTAAAATTATGTAAATGTAAGTGAAAAGAAAATTATTTACAAATGAAAGATGAAATGCCTCTTTCTGAATAATAAGAAACAAATATTAATGGTTCTATTAAGTGATTCTGTATTCATTAAAAATTGAAAAAAAAATAATAATGAGGATTTAAGTAAAGTACCTCGTACGATTCCTCGGAAGTTTCTTTCGGTCAAGTCCAATGGACTCGCTGACCAATAATGAGAGCCACATTTCCCCCCAGGGTGTGACGTAGGATTGAACGCCCTACTCACATATTTGTTAGTTCACAAAACAGTCATGGACCCTACTGAGGTAAAGCGCTCATTATCCGGAGGTAAACTAGTCCCCCGTTCGTGTCTCCGTGTGAGGACTGCTTCGGGGGAGTCATGGAGTAACTTGACAATTATAGATTTAATTATAGGGACGTACCTCTCTGTTACCTAAATTAGAAATTAGCTTCAATGCTATTACTTTGTATTCTAGAGCTCTTAACCATGCGAGAGGGAGTTAGTGAAAGGGTCGTTGCTAGAAGACCATCTCCTGCCACAAAAATCAAATCAAAAAAGATTATCAGTTAAAAAAAATGTCAATTTCTAGGTTTTTTTATTATAATTTATTTTTAAAGTACTGTTAATATTATTTTATTTTTTTTTATTTTTCCGATCCTTCTAAAAACAGAAATAAAAAGTGAATTAATAAGTGCATTATATGCGGCAATTTTGCTTATTAACAAACCCGTTACGCATTTTTGGCTTAATTTCTGCATTTTTCCTCATCGCTGAACACAATTTTACAGAATGCGCTTCGTCAAGAACAGCCGCGGTGCCCATATGCCCGAAATCATTTTCAAATGTTAATGTCACGTATTGATCTTTCGAATAAAAAAAAAATTTTGATTACAATTTAATTTTTTGTGTCATTTTTTACAATTTCAAGTTCTATCGGGCTTAAAAAAAAACCCTATACTTAATGGTAAGTTAAATTTCCTTTATTTTGAGTGTTGGCAGACATATGTGCATCTTATGGAACAAGAGATATATTTTTTCAAATGGTCATAAACGTCTTTATAGTCCATTAAAACTAGCTTTAATTTGAGTGCTAATAGACATCAGTACGTCACATAGTTCCTGAGATATAGATTTCTCAAAATAAATTGACTAACTATTAATCTTTCAGTAGATTTTTAAGAAATTCTTTTTAAAAAGCTATATCTCGAGAACTATTGGACGTAAATAGCTCTTTTAGGGCTAATATTTCAGGAAATTTACTCACCTTTAAAAAATGTGTTCTTAGATTTTTTAGTGTTGTTGGTAGTTTTTAAAATATATGTTTTTTTAAGGTTTTGAAACAGCCGCCATTTTTTATTCCCCCTACCTATACTTGGCAGACTCGTCAATTTTAACTAGTAATTAAACCTAGTTTTCATTAAAGTAATTAAAAATTGGGGTGAGATAACTGCCTTTTTTTCTTCCCGACTCTTGTACTAGTAGATAAAGACGTAATGTCCGAACAGTAGGGCCCCAGAGTGCTTGATTCAGAAGGTTGTGGGTTCGATTCTCATCTTAATCGCCAATATTTATTTAAGACAACTCAGAGAAATAAATCTTGACATTCCAGGGCTCTATAGATGCTCAATGCAGGACTTGAGTCACAAAAAAAAATATAAGAGAGATAATAAAGGCAGTGGTAAATTTCCTTAAGTTTAAATTAAACATTTCAAATATAAAAATGATGGAGTAATATTCTACTGGAAGCAGTAAAACAACCATGAACTTTAAATTACAAAAGTTGACGGATAGCTCGTTCTAGAGAGCAACAAATTTTCATTAAAACTTCTACTTTATTTTTATGGTGTCGATACTTTTACCACAAAAAATATTTTTAATGAACTGTAATTTAATTTTTATTTCAAATCGGACATGACTGTTGCTTTCTCGGCATTGAAATGATTTGCAGTTTTTCAAGAACTTAGTCATAAAATTGATCATAAAAGAGAGGCGATTTAATAGGAAGAAATATGCACCAGGATGCAGTTGCATGGCAACACCACATCGAATGCAATTACAACACCAAATCAGGAAGCTGTTAAAACGAATTGGATACAGTCCGTAATAAAAAGTGAAACCTGAACGAAAGATAGTATTGAGTCAGGCAGTTCGAAGTAATCATATAAAAGAGAGAAGAGAAAGGCGTTGATACTTCAATCCATAATAGTTATAAGTTAGTTTGAAAATAAATTTTCAAATATTATGCTACATATAAAGCATTGATCGTATTATTTCGAATTGTGTAGAAGATTTTGGTGCGGTCAAAAGAAAACGAAAAATAGTTAACAACTATTTATTTCCCGACATTTCGCCCCACTTTAATAAGACCTTCATAAGGGCTAGAAAGATACAGAAACAACTAAAAATATTATGACACAGTTGGGGAAACTCAAATGAATTGTTTTTAACATTTCAATTCATTATATTAAAAAAACAGGAATGTAAAATTACTTTTTCCCCCCACTGGACGTCATAAAATGATGAAAGTAATATTATAAATATATATAAATGATAGACCATATCATTTCAAATTATGAATAAGATCAGGGGTACGGTCAAAAGAAAACAAAAATAGTTAATGGTACAAAAACAACTAAAAATATTTTTTCATAGTAAGATAATAGGATACAAAAGGTAGATAAAAGTAGGGTTAAAATGACGTAAATATAAGTAAAAAAGAAAATTATATACAAATGAACGAAAGGAAGAATTAAAAATAGTATTATTAAATTGGCAATGATAAGAATATAAAATAAAATAAAAAACTATTAGGTTAAAAATGAACAAGAGACGTAATAACATGTAAAAATAGAAAAGAAGAAATGAGAAAACAAAATTTAACGCGCTAAAAGACGATTTGATCGAGTCTGGCACCCAGGACTGCTATACAAGATCCGTAAATTCCTACCCCCTACATACTTCCTCATTATCCGTTCTTATCTCTCAGACAGATTATTTCAAGTAAATCACAACAGCGTTTATTCATCCCTATTCCGTCAGTCTGCTGGTGTACCTCAGGGTAGTATCCTTGGTTCTATCCTTTATACAGTTTTCACAGCTGATATTCTAACCCATCCTAACACAATCCTCACCACGTATGCCGATGACACATGTCTATTGTCAGTGAACAATGATCCTTACATTGTATCCAAAACCCTCCAATCTCACATCACCATCCTTGAAGAATGGTGCCAAAACTGGAGGATTAAAATTAATTCCAATAAATCCCACCAAATCACATTTACCCTTCGGCGTAAACCCATGACCTCTTCCCCTACAATATCCTTTAATAATATGCCTGTCGAACAGATCCGTTACTTAGGACTACAGACATGGAATCCTCATACAAGACTAAAAAGATAAGAAACTGCTCGTAGATTCCGACTATTGCAATATTTACTAGACAAACGGTCTAAATTGCCAATCCATTACAAAAGACTGATCTACATGACTATTACAAGGCCTATCTGGACATACGGAGTTGGGCTTTGGGGCTCCACTAAACCATCAAATTTCTCCAGAATCTAACCCTTACAGTCCAAAATCCTTAATGCTCCTTACTTTGTCACAAATCAAGTCATCCATCAGGACCTCAATGTTCCACATGTTGCCGATTTGGCCAGAACCAGATACCGTTCCTTCCATAATAAACTTCTCAACCACCCAAATCCACTTGTTTCTAACATAGCTTCTTCTTCATTA
>NW_027109824.1:525520-529234 GCF_000696795.3 Halyomorpha halys
AAATAAAGGTGGGCAAAGAATAAATAAAAATGAAAAACATAATAATAAATAAGTAAAGAACAAATCTATAATAGATATAAACATATAATAATAATATTAACTATAAGAATTTCCGAAGTTATATAATTCTTATAGTTACTATTATTAGTTATGTCTCATATCTGATTTTATATTTTTACGTGTTATTACGTATCTTGTTTATTTTTAACCTGATAGTTTGAGTATTTTTTTTTTAATATTATAACTATTTTTATTTCTTCTTTTCGATCATTTGTATATAATTTCCTTTTCACTGATATATACATATTTTTAACCCTACCTTAATTTACCTTATTGTATCTTGTTATATTACATTGTCAAAATATCATTAGCTGTTTTTTTATTTTTTTTTATTATCAGTTACGTCTCATATCTGATTTTATATTTTTACGTGATATTACGTATCTTGTTTATTTTTAACCTGATAGTTTGAGTATGTTTTTTTTAATATTATAACTATTTTTATTTTCGATCATTTGTATATAATTTCCTTTTCACTGATATATACATATTTTTAACCCTACCTTAATTTACCTTATTGTATCTTGTTATCTTACATTGTCAAAATATCATTAGCTGTTTATTTATTATTTTTTATTATTAGTTACGTCTCATATCTGATTTTATATTTTTACGTGATATTACGTATCTCGTTTATTTTTAACCTGATAGTTTGAGTTGTTTTTTTTTAATACTATAACTATTTTTATTTCTTCTTTTCGATCATTTGTATATAATTTCCTTTTCACTGATATATACATATTTTTAACCCTACCTCAATTTACCTTATTGTATCTTGTTATCTTTGTCAAAATATTATTAGCTGTTTTTTAAAATCTTTTTAGGTCTAATAAAGCTCTATAAACAGGGGTGAAAAGTTGGCAAATAAACAGTTGTTAACTTATTTTTAATTTTCTTTTGACCGCACTCTTTTACATAATTTTCAAATAAATGTTTGAATAAAAATAAATAAAATAAAAATTTCTTTTCTTTTGGTGAATACTATAAACTTATCTCAATACTGACGACGGATTACTTCGAAAAATGGAATTGTGAAACGATTTTGTTTCAATTTCTCTCACCGTTTTTACACAAATCGTAAAAAGCAATAAAACAAATCAGTGGCATCACTCAACTTTCACTTAGCACTCTAAAGACATCCCCAAGTTTTATTTAGATTAGTGGGCTAATGTTTAATTATGACAATCATTCGAGAAAAAAATCTAAAGAGCATAGAAGGCAAAAATTATAAATACTCTTTTGTAGGAAGATGGTCAGAGTAGCGGTGAATAAAGCCACAAGAGTTGTAGGAAAAACTATATACTGTTAACCAACGCTTCGACCCACTTTGCTTCATCAGGGCTAAATCAAAACATGATACAAACATTGTAAGAATTGATAGAACATTAAAATACATATACAGAGAAAATAAGAAAATAATTGTAAAAGATATTTTTTATTTTTATTTTAAATATAGAAAAGAAATAATTAAAAATAACAATATAAGGAAGTATACATATAGGTGGATTGGAAACTAGCTACTAGTAAATACAGTCAAGTGTGATAGAATTCTAAATACAGAACTATAATAATAATGATACTTTATTTATTCTTGGATGAGTCCAATAATACAGAGAAATCTATAGATGAGGGCTGAGGAGCCTCAGAGATACTTGATCAAAAATACAAAGAAATATAAATAATCATTATAAAAAAATGATTATAAGTTACTTTCTCACTTTAATCAGTTGAGCAAAGAAAAAAAGAAAAAAAAAAAAAGATGATGTAAAAATAATTAAGAATGATATAATAGTTTATATACATATTTACAATTATATTGATTTACAATTTTATGGGGTCTGAATGGGTGAAGAAATGATTGAACATACGGGATTTAAAGATAGGGAGGATATTGGAGCGACGGATGTTGGAAGGGATGGAGTTCCATAAGGATGAGGCTCGGATAATGAACGATCTATCGAAAGCAGCGGTTCGGTGGACCCTCGTGTATAAATCTGAAGAACGGGAACGGGTATTGCGGGAACGAATAGAGGATTTGAATTGAAGGAACTCGGAGATGTATGAAGGACGGCGGGAATGGATGACTTGGAAGATGAAGGATGCCAGGAAATACTTAGGAGTAATAAATAAAGGAGTAGTGATAAAAAGGCAAAAATGTGATAAAATCTAGATAAACAATATTTGTAAGTGTTATAAGGTTAAGATAAAAATAAAAATATTATTGTTTTAAATAATATTTAAAAACAATACTGAAAATAAAAAAAACTTATCCACAATAGTGTTTACACAAGGGGGAGGGCAGAAAATAACTGTTATAATATTGGGTTGTAAAATAAGTGGGTAGCGTTTTTCAATATTTCAATTTAATCAAGTCTGTGATTATAAAATAATGTTTACTTGGCCAATAATGTTTAAATATCTTAAAAAAGGATTAGTTAAGGTGCATTTATGTATGAGTTTCAAACGAGATTCCTTATCTTTAAGTGGTATTTTTCTTGCTCAAAATGGAAGAGAAAAATATTCATTTTCAATGATTTTTTATTTCCAAAAAGGAAAATCCGTTGCACAGATGGTTAAAAAAATTTGCAGTATGTATGGCGATGATGCCTTAGGAGAAAGCACCGTCCGTAAGTGGATTGCTCGGTTCAGAGCCTGAAAAGTTTGACTTGGAAGACGCAAAGCCCTCGGGTCGTCCTTCAACTATTGATGATGACCAAATTCAAGCATTGGTTACAGACAAGAGATGGGATATCGCAGAAACGCCTAAGTAGAGCAAAAGCGTCTAGAATTAGCTAATCCCAAATGCATAGTTTTCCATCACGATAACACCCGTCTTCAGGTGTCTTTGCAGACCCGGCAGATATTATTAGAGTTGGGCTGGGATGTGATTCCCCAACCCACCCTATTCACCAGACCTTGCCCCAACAAATTTTCAATTATTTAGGGCCCTTCAAAGCTCTCTTAACGGGAAAACGTTAATTCGCTCCAGAACTGCAAAACGCACATATAGTAGTTCATTGTGCAAATATCTGAGGACGGAATTAAAACATTACCTGAAAGATGGCAACATGTAATAGATCAAAATGGTCCATATATAATTGATTAAAAATATTGACAAGAATCAGAAGTTTTTATTGAAATCACCACTAAAAAACGCTACGAACCCATTTTACAACCCAATATATAAAAATAGTTAAATAAAAGGAAAGTAAAAGAAAAGATTAGAGTGTAAAGAGGGGGGTGGGGGTAGGGTAAAATAGTTTTAAAGTCCGTGCTAAGTGCGTTTAGTATGTGCCTCTAAGTATGAGAGATATTGGATATATATATGTATAGGGAGATATTATCTTTTTCCGTTTTGTGGATGACAGCTTTTCTTCAAGAATGATATAGAGGACCTCAGATATTTTGGTGGTTAGAGAGAGTAGCTATCATGGAGGCTCTGTCAAAGTGGGACGAAACGTTAGTTAATATTTTGTTTTTCGTCTACTATTTTGGTACCCATATTGACTGCCACCTTCGCTATCTTCCTACAATAATAATATTTAAAATATAAATCAGTACTGCTACAATCCATTAAGAGTCAGAGCTCCAGTTATTTATAAATAACTTTTTTAAATAAATTAATAATTTGTTTTCACTTCTGGGGGGGGGGGG
>NW_027109824.1:529284-530517 GCF_000696795.3 Halyomorpha halys
AATTAGTTTATAGAATCAAATAATCTATGTATACAATAGATATTATATATTTATAATTCCAACAAAATATATTATGAACATTTCTACTTATAAATCTATATTAAATATTTTTAAAAAATTGTGCTTAACCATTCATTCAATGCTTAATTGTTATAAAATCTATATTGAAAATATTTACCGTTCATATTTCTATTTTTCATTTTTCTTTAAACACTCCTTAATATTTTTTATTTATACATTATTTGCTTTGGTAAACAAAGAGATTTTATTTTTCAAAATAAAAAAAATTAAAGGTTATTAAATGCCTATGGATTTCTCTCTTTCTAAATAATATGAAAGAAGTATTATTGATTCTATTAAATGATTTTATATTCGCTAAAAACAAAAATATATAATTCAGTAAAGTAAGTCAAAGGTTTTGTTTTATGCTTTGTGCTCCGGAGATCCGCTGATCCGTCCAACTTATACAGTTCTAAGCCACTCCCAAATTTGGTCTAAATTTACATCTACTGAAATTAATTTTATTTTTGATTATTCAAATAACGTTTTTTTTTTCTCTCGATAATTCGTATATAAGGGATTTTGAAGTGCTAAAAATGAATATCAAGTTTATTTCACTCCTAAAAAATCGTTTACAATACTTCGATAGCTCAGTCAGTCAGAATTGTTTCAATCCAAACCATTCTTTAAAAAAAATAAAAATAAGATGTATTTATATACTTAGACATGCCTCCCCAGTCTGGAAGAACTACTGAGAATAGAGCGATGAATCCTAAGAAGAATTTCCGGCCCCAAAAAGACACAAGAAGGATACAGGCTATCATCCAACAAATAAATCTTCAAAGGAACTAGAAACAGAAATAAGGATCAAGAGACTGAAATTCCACGGTAACAAGTTCCCAGAAAGACTAAACAAGGAAATATTCTAAAAAATACTAGGATACAAAAGCTCAGGAGGATACATTAGAAATATGAAGGAAGAAACAGAAAGACTAGGAATAACGAACCATGACTGTCTGGACGCAGAAAGGTGAAGAAAGAGATATAGGAGAATGTAGGAAATCAAGGTTCTTCTGTGAAGAAAAATTCGAAAAAGGGATAGAAGAAAGAAAACAAAGGCACGAAGAGATAATAAGGAAAAAATGGAAGGAAAGGAAAAGGAAAAACAAGAGAGAAGCCAAAAGTAGTGATATTCGCATGGTCTCTCAGGCCTTCCATTGAATAAAATATATA
>NW_027109824.1:535622-536955 GCF_000696795.3 Halyomorpha halys
TTTTTTGTTCATCTATTTAATTGGATTTTTAAATTAAGTTATTATAATCTCACTCTTTAAGGTCAAAATTTTTTGTGCTGTTGGTTCATATTTTATATATATATAATTTGCCAGATATAATTTAAAAAATAAATGACTCTGTATCCCTACAGATCATGAGGTCAGGGGTGCAGTACTTTGTAAGGAATATCTGTGCTGTTTTTCAATTTCAGGAGCTTTTTAAATATTGCTCGATTATACTATCTTAAAGTCTCCTCTTCCCGTTTTAAGCAAATATTTTAAAAGTGATATGGGGCCGTCGCTCTCCGGGGGTTTTGTGGGGCGGGTCCAGCGGGGATAGATTGCCTTTTTTTGTGTGTTATGATCTCCTTGCTCTTCCTCTCCTTCTCTGTTTCCTTGGTATCCACTCTGTTACGATTTCGGACCATCTTCTGATATAGAGTCTGGCAACGTGACTAACCCCACTCCATTTCAGTTGATATGATCTCATCAGTAGACTTATAAACATTGATTCTAGATTGTAGTTATCTGTTTTGGATGCAGTATTTTCTTTCCATACCTCTCAAAATTATATATAAATATAAATATTAATGTACCATTAATAATATAAAAAACCGTCAATTGAAATAAAAGAATATATTTATGTGTATTTCACGCACAGGATACTCTATTCAGTTGTGAAGGCAGGCGTAGAATACCAGATTAATTCAACTGAAAGGGGCAAAACAATAAATTTTATAGCTTCGATGAAACATGGTGGGCCTTCCAATTCAGAGATTAAAGGACTTTGACACGGATAAATCCGGCAACTGTTTTATATGTGAATAAACACATCTGTTTGTTTAATCTACATTCATAACTAAATTATGAATGAAAAAATAGCGTATCCAAAAATTTCTTAGATACTCTTGTTTACATTCATCTTTAGCTTTAATAAGGCGTTCTTTTATGTCTGCTTTTGTTAATAATCTGTACTGCTACAACTTATAAAGGGTCAGGGTTCTACTGTTACTAGACCAACGGTTGTTCAAGGAGGTGATTTGGTCAGAATCAAGCTCGACCGCCAGTTTTTACCCAATTAAGAGTTCTTTAACTGGTGTTAGTTTATAGAAAAATACTGCTATATAATAGCATTTATTATGTATTTGCTTGTTTATGTTTCTATTTTTATTATATATCTCTATCGGTTGTTTATATGAACCTACCTACAATGTATTCATTATATATTTTTTTAAAACTTATTTATCCATTCAAGTGTTTCCTGTAACCGGTTTTTTTTATTATATTTTCCTTTTAATCTATGTGTTATTCTCATTCTCGTAAAATGTATCTA
>NW_027109824.1:537471-538938 GCF_000696795.3 Halyomorpha halys
GTATGCTGTGTGAGATAGCAACCTGATGTATTTAGGCAGATAAATAAATAAAGTATTTCTCTCTCTACAGCAAGAACTAGGTACCTCGGAATTGGGTAATTACTCATTGAATACACTTTCCAATGGTGACGTGTTTATCAACTTACTTTGCTAAGCAGGTGGTATGCAAGCTGTTTACACTATAAAATAAAACCAGGACAACTTTCGCTGTTAGTTACATATGATACAAATCATCATAATTCATAGTGCTATGGAATTAAAAACAGCTAAGGCGACCATACATACTCTATTCATTTTTACCCAATTTAAGAGACTGGGTGAACCCCAGGAGGGCTCCAGAACCCACAAGAGTTGACTCACGGCTACAGTGTTACAGAATACAATTTTCTGCCCAGCCGGATTCGAACTCGGTTCCTTGGAATTAGTAGCCACGCGCTTTACACCATGGCTACCCCACTCCCCGATCCTTTGTCTATTATGAGAACTTAATGAAGAACTTTCCAATTCGTTTCTAAATAACGTTACTTTGTAGTATCAGTTTAATATCACGCTTTATTTCAATATTTGATCTCGAATAAAAAGCAATCGATTGAAACTTCTAAATTACTTTTAAATAAAGGTACTTTCTCAGATAGACTTCACGCTATAAAACATCAAAAAGGAAAAAATCCAGTGAGCTGAGACTGTCACTCATCTTTCTCCTACTACCCTACCGTGATATAAAATTAATTCTCGCTAGTTTAAGACCAGAATCTATATTAAATATTTTTAAAAAATTGTGCTTAACCATTCATTCAATGCTTAATTGTTATAAAATCTATATTGAAAATACCAAAAATAATTCTGTGCAGTTATCCTGTCAACTGTAAGGCTTATATATTGGTTAAATGAAATTAAATGGTTATTTATTTAATAACTATGGTGAAAAGAAAACATTAGGCTGCCGAAACGTAAACCCTAACCCATGCGCCTGACAGTATGAACTCTCGTTAAAACAGACCTTTTATTTTCGCTTTCTAATGTATTTCTGTATTAAATATTGTTATTTCTAAAATCTTTGGCTTTCCAACGGTATATAATACGTCTATATAACCATTCTTATCCCTGGGAATGTGATTTCAACCACGGAAAAATAGTATAACCGCAAATTTATATTTATTCTTAGTTATAAGTTTATCGTTGCCCACGCTCAGCGGAGAAGGGGTGAGTTAAAGTCAAATAAAAAAAAAATATATAATCCCAAAAGGAAAAAACAAAACAAAACAATAAAGAATAAATTACTCCTTAGGCGCCACGTTATTTTTCTTGGAAATAACGAAAACTCCGAAGCATTATGCCCACAATATGACTAAAATATACCACTATATAAACAATTGTTGAATTATGACCACTGGCGAATACCTTTACAAAACATGTTTAACAAAATACCTTAACAAAATAAGTGTAAAATAACAGGGATATAAAATG
>NW_027109824.1:541112-541780 GCF_000696795.3 Halyomorpha halys
CTTATAAATTAAATTAGTTTATAGAATCAAATAATCTATGTATACAATAGATATTATATATTTATAATTCCAACAAAATATATTATGAACATTTCCATAGGAATTAGATTATATGATATCGAAACTGTAAAATTTTCCACTTTCTATTTTCACGGTATTCCTGCCTATATATCGGGAAGTTAAAAATGTCATTTACACATGTGCACCTCCTTTATTTGAAAACAAAAAGGTTATTGCAAGCTGAGGTTTCACCAAAAAAAAAAAAAAGTGACTTTTTTAAGTTCGGTTCACTGGAATGTTCAGAATATCGAAGGTCGGATTATCGAGATTAAGTTGTAAGTTGTGTTTCTTACAGTTCCCGTCGATAAAACAATATACATACTTGCTGACATAAAACTTTTTCTCTCTTACTAAAATTTCTGAAAACTCTTTTAATATGAAAAATAGAAGGCTACAAAAAACATCACTAAAAAGATACACTCGCAAAAAAAGATTAAGTATAAACAAAACCTTAGTTGTATATATAAAATTTGGTTATTATTGTATTTATTTAATTCTTTAATGAAATGAAATGAAATAGCCTTTGATTTATGCAATAAATTAAAATCATTACAAAATACAATATAAACATTTAAAGAAGATAGAGAGAAAAAATAAATAAAGTTATA
>NW_027109824.1:541945-547404 GCF_000696795.3 Halyomorpha halys
GAGTATTAAGGCAGACACAGTGCTTTATCCTATCATAACTCCCCTCTTCTAGTTTATGAAATAATTTTCTTAAACTAAAAAAAAAATATATACAAAGATAGAATTACAAAATACTCAATAAAACGCTATGGTATAATCTAAACAAAACGGTACATGAATAAACTTAACTTCTATGATACATTTTCTTCATTCACACTGTAAATGTTGTACAAAAATAAAGTAATAAATAAAATGATACTTCCACAGAATAACAGAATAGAAAATAAAAAAAAAAATATCATCTCTAAACGCTACTATTACATAAGAAAAGAAAACCTTTTACACAAGTTATCCTATCATAACTTTTATATATATATAATAGTTGACAAAACAATAACTTCTATAAATTTTCTTTCCATCTTTCTTTATCCTTTCCTGCATAGGCCTTCTCTTTCGGGAGTAATAGTCAGCACTTCCCGGGGTGACCAGCCCTATTGGGAGGCGGGTTCTTTCCATTTCTTCTTCCAGATATCCCTGGGCCTAGCAGCTCTCCACCAGAGGGGTCCTTCCATCCTCTTGAACATATCGCTCCATCTTTTCCTTTGACGCCCTCTTCTTCTTTTAAGGTCGTATGGAGTCTGTGGCAATTTTTATCATAGAAGGAGATGCCCTGCCCATTTCCATTTGCTCAATCTTGTCATCTTCAGTGTATCATGAGTCCTGTTTCTTTCTGGATCCAAGCATTTTTTATTCTATCTCTTTTCTATATTCACAATGCTTCTTCCAATATTATTTTGCCACACCCGTAATTTCCTCTCCTGGAGATTTAATTCTTTAATAAATTCTTTATTAATTGTTCATTTCTCAATAATTTATAATCTATGTTTAACTATCAGAGGCGAAAATGCTTCGCTGTTGCTAAATTTGAGGATATATAAACATTAATTGAACACTATTGAAACTTTAATATCAATTAATATATAGATGAAGTGATAGGACGGTGACTATAATAACATATAGAATTAATTCAACATGACTCAAACCTACCTACAGCAGACTCGGCTGTGGTTTAGGGCTCTATAAACTGCAGCAATGGACACTAACTGGATCTCGTTAAAATAGTTAGAACCGGAGATAAAATAAAATGTCTATAAAGTTTTATTTAATTAAAACTTATATTTCGCCCTAATAAGGCCATTAAATCTAAATTTTAATAAATGTTAATCCAGGTTAAAAGAGAAGACATTCTATTTTCCTACGGTTGTATTAATGAAGGAATTGGATAAAATGCAGAGGAGTAACGATTATATCAACATAGGTCACCGGAAAAAAAAAAACACCAAAAAAATCTAGGAGAAAAATGTATAATAATTCTTAATTTCTTTGAAAGAGGGTTTCAGCCGACGCTAAACGCGAATATGATTTGTTTTTTCCTAAAAACAAGGTTGTTGACCAACTTTACTGAAATGATGATCATATTTTTAGTGAATAAAAAATCATTAATATCATAATTATAGAATCAGTAATATTTTTATCTTCAGAAAAAGACTTGGCATAAAAGGATTAGCATATAATAAGGGAAAATAAAATGTATACTTTCTGAGCTACGCGCCAAAAATGCTTAATTTTGTTGAAAACTTGTTTTTTCCGAAAAAATCAGCTTATAACCTTCCTTGAAAAACCTGAACATTTAGCAAAAACACCGCATCACAATTGGATGAACGGTATGGTAGCACATAAAATAGGAACAAACAAATATTAATTTTTATATATTAGATTACTTTATCATTTATTTATTTTTATTTATATTGTGTAATATTTTTTTTTATTTTGCTACTGTTTAAAAACTATAAATATATAAAAAATAAGCGAAGAAGAAATTCAAATAACATACAAAAAGGCAATTGTATCTACAATAGGGCTATTCATGATCTTCAGTTTAACATGTTAAAGCGTGTTAAATGGAAAAACTTATGTTAAATGGAGAAATATTTCTTTCTTTTACCAAGTTAAAACGATATAACATGTAACATGGCTGAGAGTCTGTTACTAGGTCTGTTAAATGGAGAATGACGTCACGAAACAGACCAGCTGAGCTTGTCACCGTTTTATTTGTTGTGTTAGGTTACTAACTCACAGTTTGTGTTTTTTTTTTTGTTTTTTCTTTTGTGTTGTGTTTTGGACTTTTTAAAAAATATAATCAGTAGCCAAACTTTTACAGTTCTACTTTTCACATATTTTGGCATGTTGTAATAAATTACTGTAATAAAAACTTAGAAGTAAACAATAACATTAAGTTTTGGAAGGAAAAGTTACTAAACAAGTTGCTCAGAAAATCCGCTAGGAGCTCTTATGCATTTATCATTTAACATGACTTTAAATAGGGCTCCTCACAATCCTATACTTATAACATTTAACATGGTAAAACATTTTACATTTAACACAATACCATGAATATCCCTAGTGTACTATGTATTCATAAAATAAAACTTCCAGTGGTATTTCTGTTTAAAATTTAAATTTACATTCAACTAATAATCAATTAGGTCTGAGTTATGGTTATGGTTTATGAAGTTTCTATTGGTGTTGAATAAGCTTCAGTAATCCCTTCCATTTCTTCTACAACGCAATTAAATCTAGAATTCCAATAGAAAGAGGTATTTTCAATGAATGATCCTCATCCGAAAACTAATACTAAATCAATTTTATATCAGTGATTTTACCGATTATATCAGTGATTTCCCGCCGTATACTGTACGGTGTAGGCGAAGTAAAAAAAAAAAAGAGAATAATTACAGTGATAAAAAAGTATAATAATAACAACATAAGGACACTAATGAAATTTATTAAAATCAAAAATCACTTCTGGTCTGTGAACTCTGTTAGTACAAGTTAAAAGCATATAACATAAATTTAGATGAAATAAACACTTGATATGCATATCGGGCCTTGAACAGACTTTTTTACAATTTATAATAATGCATAGCTATTTTAATGGCAATTTCACCGAATTATAGTTGGTGGTTTATTCGGGGAGCCCCCTGTAATGAAAAGATTATTTTCTCTTAATGTCTTAAGTGTAGGCGGCGAACTATTTCGGTACTTCAGTCCTCATTGTCTCAGGCGATCTAGGGTAATAAATGAGGGGACTTACTGATTGAAGCGGCGTACTAGTCTCGGAACTTCTATACCTATATCGTAGATGGTGCGAAATTTAATTGAAGTTATTGACTACTGAATACATACTATAGCTTCTTAAAATCACCAAAAAACTTTTCTTAGCGATTTTTAACAACCTTCACGCAAAATAAAACGAAAAACAAAGAAATAAAAAACGGTGGACAATGTAATTTTTTATGAGAATCCGTCATAAAAAGAATACAACTAATGAAAACTCAAATTATGGTGAAGGATCCGTACTAGGGATGCGACATCGATGTCGATGTTTTGAAAACATCGATGTTTTACCCAAAACATCGATGTTTTTCAGCCGGTGTTTTCTAATCATCGATGTTTTACGTTTGTCCCAATTTTTCATTTTTTTTTTCCAAAAGTAACTAAATGAAAACCAAAAATTACAGTATTAATAGATTCCTATCAACAATGTGGTCGAATAAAAAAGTACCTCCAACCTTCACGCTAACGACATGATAAAGATAAATTACGACTAGACAAACAACGGTGTTTTAAAATATTGCATACAAATCTTTGCCAAAAATTTCAGTAATTCAAAGTGTGTTCCAACGACGACGTATAGTCCGGCCAGTCGGTTTTTGGTGGTTTTTGCAAAAATAATGCAACATTGATAAAAAAAAAACATCGATATTTTAAAATATCAATGTTCAATATCAAAATAATGTTGCTACCAATACATTATCCAAAAGACATCGATTTTTTTAAACTATATCAGAAACATGAGGTCTGTTCCAACAATCCCGCATTCTACGGCCTGTAAGAAGTGGTTTTTTAAATAAAGAATCCGACATCGACTACAAAAAACATGGATGTTTTAAAATATCGTTACTTACTATACATTACAAAAATACATCGATTTTTTAAAATATCGTTGCTTAAAATACATTACCCAAAATACATCAATGTTTCTGAACAACTATTTCAGAAACATGAGATCTGTTCCAACGATCCCGCATTCTACGGCCTGTAAGAAGTGGTTTTTGAAACTAAGAATCCGACATCGACTACAAAAAAACATGTTTTAATAGAATGCGGGATCGTTGGAACAGATCTCATGTTTCTGAAATAGTTGTTCAGAAACATCGAAGTATTTTGGGTAATGTATTTTAAGCAACAATATTTTAAAACACCGATATATTTTTGTAATGTATAGTAAGTAACGATATTTTAAAACATCCATGTTTTTTGCAGTCAATGTCTGATTCTTTGTTTCAAAAACTACTTCTTACAGGCCGTAGGAATGCGGGATCGTTGGAACAGATCTCATGTTTCTGAAATAGTTGTTCAGAAACATCGATGTATTTTGAGTAATGTATTGTAAGTAACGATATTTTAAAACATCGATGTATTTTTGTAATGTATAGTAAGGAACGATATTTTAAAACATATATGTTTTTTGTTGTCGATGTCGGATTCTTAGTTTCGAAAACCTCTTCTGACAAGTCGTCGAATTCGTGATCGTTGGGACAGACTTTATCTGAAATATATAATGTATTGTAACGATATTTTAAAACATCCATGGTTTTTGTAGTTGATGTTCTATTCTTTGATTGGAAAAGAACTTCTGACTGGCCGGAGCATGCGTAGTCGTTGGAACAGACCTTATGTTACTGAAATAGTTAAAAAAAAATCAATGTTTTTCTGTCAATGGTTTTTCGACATTAGTATTGAACATCGATGTTTTTTTGTCGGTGTCGCATCTCTAATCCGTACGGAAATAAGAATCATCAATCGATTTAGTTCATTCTGCTGGTTTTGGAAGATTGACATCGATTTTGATGTGGAAATGTTCCATTGAAAATATATCATTCCATCAGAAATTCCAGAGTGAAGTACGCGTGAGGTTGCAAAATCGACTTATCCACGAAAAGAAACCTTATTAACCACACGCAATAACCTCTATAACAATAGAGAAGAAAATATTGAGGTACTAACCTGACGAATCACATAGAGGAATAAGTTTGAGTAGCAGACCCCTCCCTACGTAGCCTCCCTAAACTGGTCGCACCACAATAACAACTTCACTATTAGCACAAACTTATTTACACTGCAACACTGGCACATATCCTCTCCACCTGCAACAAACAAATATGTAAACATAATTATAAAACTTTTTTTTAATTATTTATTTAATGTAATTTACAACTGTACAAAATAATACAATAGGTAAATATGTAGTATGTTTCATATACACTTGAAAATCTTGGGAAGGAACCACCCATTGGTGGTACTTCAAACATTAATTTAAATTAGAAGGTCCCGTGGCCATCTTCTTTTCAGACGCC